>NC_134556.1:12977104-13148312 GCF_025594145.1 Primulina tabacum | reverse complement strand
TAATAAATTAATAACATTTATGACTATTAAATCAATAAGATTTCTTGTAAAACTCATTTTACCATATATAATTAAAATCATATCTAATTATTATTTCACAAGAAAATTATTAATTTTCCAAAAATTAATTTCCAAATAAAATTGAACCAATTTTCAAAATATCAATTTTACCCAAAAATTTGAAAAATCAGAAAATCGCACCCTAGGCCCAAACAATTCAAGCCCATTCACGCTTCCCGAGACGCTCCCGGGCAGCCGCCCGCCCACTGCCTTCCCGCTGCCCGACGTTTCGGGCAGCGGCAGCGGCCCTGTGCGCGCAGAACGCGCGCAGGCGTCCGGCGCCTGCGCTAGCGCGGTGCGCGCAGGCGTCCGGCCCTGCGCGCCCTGCGCGCTGCCGTGCGCGGCCCTGCGCGCACGGACTGCCCGGAACAGTTCCGGGCAGATTTAATTTTTTTTTTATTTCGAAAACCTGAAAAAATAATTTTCGTGGTGCTAAATTTTCTGAAAATTTTCTGTGTGGTTAGAAATAAATTATTCAATATCAAAACCATACGATTTAGAAAAACCTTGGCTCTGATACCACTGTTGGATCTCGGTTTCTACACGCCCAAACGCAGCGGAAGTTTTAAAATTTTATTTATTTTGACAATCAAAATATGATTTGTTTGGGCGCTCGTATGATTTTAACAATAAACATTCATAGGATGTTTAGAAATATACATTTGTGAATTAAATCACTTGGCTCCAACTAATCCGATATAAACGGATTAGCTCTTGATGAATCCCTACGAACTTTCTTCAAAACTTCTTTTGTTACGTCTAATCAGGTCCACGACTGAATAATATGTTCCTCTTTCAAATTGCAGTAGAGAATATGAAAGAGATTTTGCGTAGGAGAGAAAATTAAGAGAGACGGCTCAAAATTTTTCTTTCAAGAGGAAGTGGCTGAATTTTTTTTCTTTTGGAGGTGGGTGTCTCGAAACCTTTTTGGTGGTGTGGCTAGGTTTTTGACTTGGATACATTATTTATAAATCCATACCCTAATTGCATAATTAACATTAATGGGTTTGATTTAATTAATTGATCTAGTCTAATAGTTTAATTAATTTAATCAAAGCCCATTAAAACTTTAATTATTTAATATGTTGGACTTGTACCCCTACAAGCCCATTAAACATATTATCCACCATATTTAATTTATATTAATCAACTCACTTTTGAGCTTAATAAATTAATACATTATAAATTCAACATTTTTTATTATTAAATTATAAATTCAACTCCTTGAATTTTTATCACCTCCAAAATTTATATTTAATAAACCCAACATTTGAGTTTAATAAATTAATTCTCAAATTTTATAAATTCAACTCCTTGAATTTATTCTCTCAAAATTTAATTATCATAAATTCAACTCCTTGAATTTACTATATAATATAAATTCAACTCCTTGAATTTACTATATAATATAAATTCAACTTCTTGAATTTATTCTCTCAACGGGAACAAATAATCCAGTGCTTGTGTGACCCTCAATGGTTCAGGGATACAGCTAGCCGTGGTTCACAACTCTTTGTGATTCAGGACATAATCCTTTATTCGGGCTTACCCTAGTTAGCCCCATTCTTTTCATCAACACCTTGATCAAGAATGTCAGAACTCATTTCTGATTGCACCCATCGGATCATGGTAAGAGCGTCTAGTAGCATCGCCCCATGATCCCTAGGTATCACTGATAGTGCCTGCAAGAACCAGTCGATTATGATTAACGTACAATACGGTCCCTTCATCTCAAATATCCCGATCGAATCTGCAACCATTGGTTCATCGAGGGTTGCATATTATTTCGATAACTATGTGATAACTATAATAGTGGCATCGCGTGTACTATTGGAGAACTCCTTCTCCAACGTACATCTCATACTCTGGCCAGAGATTCCATGCACTATTATTTCATTAGATCACATAGGATATCCACCTGCAGGTGAGCGGTGAATCCCCGACTACAATGCACTTGCCAAAGGCCCTCGAACTACTTGCTTGAAAATTTGCGGAAAATTAAAATTTTTTTTTTTTTTTTAAAGAACTTAATGGCCTCGCTCATAAAATCACTGGTGAAACAAGTTCAATATTTCAAAATAATTGCAGCGGAAGAAAATAAAGTTTTCCAAAAATCACAATTTAAAAATATCCATCAACTGATAAAAATTGTTTGCGAAAAAATATAACAACTGCTGCACTGAGGTCCTCGGGTGCCACTACTTCGCCGACCAAGCTGGCTCACTGGTCCCCGCCCTCGGCCCTGGCCTCATCAGTACTACAACAATCAAGTCTAGTGAGCCTAAAGACCTCAGCATGCATAATCGCAGGTAACGAGTAAAAAATCTGAATTTAAATATGGCATGGGATAAAATATCCTATCCTGAGCATACTGAAAATAATCTGTACTGAGCAATTATAATACGTGCATAACTGAACTGGAAATCACTGTAAAATATTTGCTCCTTGGAGCCTGTACTGAAATAATTGGTAAAATTTCTGTTGAGATTATGTTTTACCGCCTGTGGCCACTGCACTAAGCTGAACTGATCGGTAAACTGGCTACCGGGGAGGCTGAAACTGAACTGAGCTGGCCGGGTCACTGGTGACCGGGTGGTACCATACTGAACTGATCGGTCACTGGCGACCGTATAAAAATAACACTCCCACATAGTGAATGACCACAAGCCATATCGCATAAATCTCAAAATAATCATTTTCTGTTTAATGCACGTAAAATAATTAACTGGCGTAATGAAAATTCCTGTAAATTTACCAACTGATTGGATTGGTTCGTTCCCCAGGCTCGCTGCAAACCTAACTGTGCCATGAAAAAATATGCAATAGTTTAAAACATGACCCAACTATGCAATTTACGTTCAAAAGATGCGACTATGACGCCTAATGACTTCGCATTTAATCATGACTCCGAGCCAACCTGAACCGACACTGAACTGACGTATAGTCATGATTAAAATACGCTGAAACAATCATAAAATAATGTTCCTAAAATGATAGGGTCGAAATCTAGGTGGAATGGAGGCCAAAACACGAAATGCTCTTTCGAGAGTCAATTTGGCACATTGCACCGTAAATTCTCGTACGACCTCAAAAATGATCCAAATGACGAACGGTCAAAACATGACCTTCCTAACTCAATGAGGCACTGTCCAGTCCAAGGCCATGGGCTAAAAGCCAACCAAGAACTCGAACGAGCCTCCTGAACCGACACAGCAACTTGCTGTAATTTCCAGCAGCTGCGACCTAGCTTGCATCGCGTCGTTTGCGAGACTTTTGGCCATTGGGGCTTGAACCACCGACCAAAGCCTCTCCACAACGTCCCAAGGAATGATTGAACCATGGCTAAGGGCCCTAGGCCAGCCACAATTTGCCTCATTCCAGCAACCACCCGAAAGTTCTCACCGAGGGCCCTCATGCGTGCGTGTGTAGTGTTTATGCTATGTTCGATGTCTTGCGTCGTTCCAGTGGCCATTTGATTGACCATGGCACGATCTAGACATCTAGGAGCATGATATGAACCGTGGCTAAGGGCCATAGGCCAACCAAGATCCACACCAAGCCAACCAACTCGAAGTACATGTGCTGTCAAAACCAAAGGGGCCGAGAGGGGAGGGGGCTGTTTTCACGTTTTGATTAAAAACCGAGGGGCCATGGACCAAGCCACCAAAAGGGCAACTTAGTCACGTCTTAGACATGCTAGGAAAGTGATCCAACCATGGCTAAAGGCCCTTGGGGCAGCCAAGATCAGATCCTTCCTCCTTGACATCCAAACTGAATTTTCGAATCACATTTCTGCACTTATGGGGAACTTGCTGTCATTTCGGTTTTCCAGCAAGTATGGGGCTGGTTGAATGGACCAACATGGTCCTAATGTATCCTACTACATGTATACAAGCTGCCTTGGGAGCCTGGAGTCGATCCAATACCTGAAACCATCAAAACTCAGAAAAACGTGAAGCTTGTCAAGGGAAGTCGAAAATTCTGCATGTGTGTTCCAAAATATTTTGACATGGATCTCGATTTTTGCTTGCTACAACATGATCATGTACTGAAAAATAAATGATAATATGACTTGATTGAGGTTTGAAAGAAATCTAGACATTCCTAGTTTCGTTTCGAAAGAAAACGAACGAAACAACGACGACGCGGCACGGAGGAGGTGGAGCGCTTCTTGTCTACCTTCCTTGAACTCGATTTTCTTGCCTTTCTCCCTAGCTATGGCTCACGATTTTTACCTCTGAAAAGGGTCTTATTTTCACTCAGATTTCGAAAGAAAGGAGAGGGGAAAAATGGTTAGGAGGGTGAGGGAAGTGGGTGCAAGATATAAGGGAGGATCAGACCAAGTCCACTCCCTTTGAATTTGAATTTTGAATTATGGTTTGATATCAAATGAGTTGGTGGATGCTTCTAGGAGATGGTGGCCGAAATTTATCTTGATTCTAGACTAGGATATGTCCATTTATTTAATTAAATTGTGCTCCCAAAAATCCTAGAATTATCCTACTAATTACATGCAAAGAATTGGTCAAAGTTGATGAGTTGGAAAATGAATCTTCTAGCACTAAGGGTGGCCGAAAAAATGCATGATAAAATAAAGAGAAATGTTGATTATCTAGTCAACTAATAATCCTTGAAAGCCTTACTAATCCTTTAAATAATTTAGTGAGCTAACCCCTTAATTTAATAACTTAAATGACTTCATTTCTTAATCACCTCAAATAATTAAATTAAATCCTCAAACCTCCCTTTCTAACTTAAATGAACTTAGTTACTAGCTAAATTAACTTCTGGAAATATTTCTCGAATCTTAAATTCTATCTCAAAACTCCAACTCCGGTCCGGCCTCACTGAAAATACTGAAATGCTAAAAATCATATTACTGAACTGAAATAATAAATAATTAACTTCAAATAAATGCATTTAAAATAATCATCTAATGAAGTCAATTAAATTTAAAAAAAAATCTAGAATTATGCATGGCTTATACGTCTACTGATTTACGGGTTCTACAGCACTGGCTCCTATATGTGTCGCAACTATACCCAACCTCGCCACCTGATGACTCTCATGGAGCCGGTAAACGAGTCAAAGCACAGCCCTAGCATATAGAGCCTCAGTGTTGTCCCGGGTCGTAAGGACTAATGGTGTACAATCATAACCACGGACTTATCCTCTCGATGAATGATAACCACTTGGAAAGTCCGAAGGAGGGTTGTTCGGTATAATCATCATATGACTACCCATCTGTATGTTTGGACATCTCTATGCCCTTACCAAGAAACGCAGTACACAACATCACAGATGCCAGTCTCGAGCTCAAGCGGCCTTTATCCCTGTTTTAGGCGGCTGAATCGACTAGGAACGAATTTAGAATATGCAGTGTTTACAGAGTTTCAACATCGAATTACGATTCATTTGTATTAAAGCATAATCAAGGACTTTATCTATACTGTTTGCATGGGTATACAGATAAAGTATAACAAGACCATAAAAAGTTAAATGATATTAAAATAAAGATTGTTTATTTCACTTGAGTCAATAAATTCCCTAGCCTACCGTTGGCTTGCAGGGCATCTACTCTAACAGTTTTTCTTAATTGAGTTGCAAGGGGCTGTGGCTTGGGGCTGTTCAAGATCTGATGGTAGTGTCACGATGGAGTCTTGGAGTGAAAATGGTGCAGTGCTGCTGTAGGAGGAGAGATCGAGAGGTGATGTCTTGGGTTTTGTTCGGTTTGGCATGATCGAAAGGTTCGGAGGTGCTGCGATGCATGGACTCGAACCAAGATGTGTTTTAGACCTTGTAGAGTCTAGTAAATGCAAGGAATGAGCCATGAGTGTTTGGTCGAAGGGAGAGCTCGATCCTTGGTAGTCTAGCGTGAATCTTGAATGGAGATGCTAGTTTCGGGTGGGTTCTGCACGTGTCTGGTGTAGCAATCTTAGGCATCTATTAGCCTTAGTTTATAAGGGTAATTAGAGTCCTAATAAGGTGCCTTAAAGGCTGGACAGGTGGGGGCTTAAGAGGGGACCGAAAGGTTAAGAAAGGGGGAACCCTGTGTGTGAAAATAATTGAGCGGCCGAGAAGGTTTTGAGAAGATTAGGTGCTGGCCGAAACTTCAGGGATTTAAAGGACTTAATTTAAGTAGTAATAGGTCTAGGAGTTGTTTAAATTATGGTTCAAGCTGGAAAAAAAAAATTGGGTTGTGTTTCGATTCGATTCGGATTAAAACCGGGACCTCGGTCCAAGTTTTAAAACGAATCTGTTAAGTTTGGTTTTGGGCTCGAATTTATGTCTAGGAATGCTTTTGAAAATATTTTGGGACATTTTAAAGAGTTTGGTAATCTTCGGGTAAATTTTAGAGGTACAGGGATGAACGGTTAATTTTTGGGTTTCCGGGGGCAAAATGACCATTTTTGGGTTTCCAGGGGCAAAATGGTCATTTTGCCCCCGGGATGAGATTTTGGTCCTGGCAGCGCCATGAGCACAAATTCATGATATTTTAACTGTTTATGCATCATGTTCATGATTTTTACGCAATTACGATAAATACGATGCATGCTTGGTTTAAAGGAAAAATTACGTATATGCATGCTTTTATTAAGTGATGAATATGATGACACGTTTTGAAGGAAGTGATTTAGTTGTGACTAACACGATGATATGATTGGAGATATCGTGAGGAAAAAAGCCCCAGAGGGAAAAAGCCGAAGACTGAGTAGGCAGACGAAATGTGCGGTGACACGACCCGAGGATCATTATTTTTCCGCAGATTGATTCACGTGTTTTGAGAGGAGTTGCACATTTTTATATATTGATGATATTACGATTTTTACACGTTCACGTTTACGTTTACGTTGAATTTGGATGTCGTTAGTTATTTTTAAATTGCGTTATTCTGGTTGGCAAATAAATACGATTATTTAAAATGTTACTTTGTAATTGCGAGCTTTAAAAAAAAAATATTTCCGCATGTTAAAACGAGTAGACGTTTCAGTTGGTATCAGAGCCAGAGTCCTGTATAGGATTGTGCCACCGCCAGCTTCTGCCGCTCAGCCTTCAAGCCTCAAGTCTGTAAGCTTTTATGATTTAAATGTTTTAACGTTTTTAATGCTATCATATGCATATTTACATGATATATGCTTTACGGTACATGTTTATCTGTCTTTATGTTTTGAGATTAGATGTTTTAAAATTTTTTATGCATGTTAAGATATGAAATGAGAAATTATATGATTTTCATGCATGCTGGCTTTGTGTGGAATTGGACATGAATAAGAATTTTGCTATTGGGCATTAGAAAAGCTGATAATGATTGTTTATATTGATTTTTGGTTAGTAGTACCGATGTTCTATTTTTGGATCATAAGTTAATCTTGAAGTTTATAAATGCTTTTGGGGCATGTAGGTCTTCTAAAAAAAATAAAAAATTGATGGTTCATGGTTACTAGTAGAATTAATTTTTTTGGATTTCATGTAAGGAATAGCGATCCGAAGACTACGACGATTTTGGAAGTATAAGAACGTAGAATTTATTTAGGGTGCATGCTCTACCTAGTTGGATATAAGGATTGAATCGCACGAATTAAGAACTTTAAGGACCTAATTGTAACAAGCAATAATTTGAGGACCTAAGTGCAATAATAAAATTTTAAGGGACTATTTTCGAATTTGCCAAATTTTGGGATTAAATTCTGAGTTTGAGAATTTTAAGGTTTAATGAGGCAAAAATCGAAATTTTTTTGGGGACCATGAATGCAAATTTCGTATGGTTGTAGGGCTAAAATGGTAATTTTCGAGAAATTTAAGGGCCAAATTGCAAATTCCGAAATTTTTGAGGACTAAATTCGAACTTGGAGGAACACTTGGGTTAAATCTGTAATTTTTCAAGATTATGGGAATTGATTTTGGGTTTAATAAGCTTAAAATTATTGAACTTTATGATACGAGAAACCTACAAAATAGAATTAGGAACACCAAGAACTTATGGGTAATTGTGGAATTTTCGAGATTAAGGACAAATTGGATAATATTCGAGGAAAGTAAGAATTAATGTTACAATTTTTAAGAAATTTTGGAACTTATTTAGCAGTAAGTGAGAATTGAATGGTTTAAATGATAGGAATTTTCGGCGATTTAGGCTTGAAGGAAATATAGAACGTTTAGATATCTGGGTTATAATATTATAATGAATGATAAACAGGGACATTGTAGGATGGATCAATATTCGGCGCGAAAATTCAAGCGTTAGTGAAATGTATAGGGCAAATTAAGAATTTAAAGTGATGACAATTTGATGTAAAGCTGATCAGTTGGTTAAATTATAAGAGTAGACATTGGGTTAGCGAATATTTGGGAACGTAAGTTTGATGTAGCATAAGTTTTAATCATAATTCTAAGAGTTAAAATTATACCTGTGTTGGGATTAAATTTTTCTAGAAAATTGGGTATGATGGATGGTTAGGTTACTTGATAGACGCATGTAAGAGGTGAAGTAGACACATTGTCTTGAGGAATTTTGAAAGTCATTAAAAAACTTGGGGCTAAGCGGATATGTGTATTGGAATTATTTTATCCAAAGCTATTTGGATTAGGTAAGATTGAATTTCAAATTTATGGGATATTTGTTCATACGGAATTTTCGGTGAAATAAAAAAAAAAACCAAAAGAAACGAATTGGGATCAACATAAGTTACCAATGAACGAGTATTAAGATTCTTATAAATCTAAAAATCTTGTATGGGAATTCTAGAACTCTATGGATTATAAGCGAGGTTGATTTATTAGAGTTAGTCTAAGGCTACCATGGGATAAATTATTAAGTTTTATACGCTAGAATTAATTAAGCATTAAGAATACGTAAGAATGCAACATTCGTTTCAAGGAGGAAATTCTAAGAGTCTTGGCCTCAACTATATTGTAATTGAGAAGGAAATAGTTTAAGAGTGTAATTGATACTAGAATTGTTTTATTATTAAGGTAGAAGATCGATATTGCCTATCTTGGATTTTATGGATTAACGTTACTCGAATTTAAGATTTGCGACAATTTAATATTTGGGATGTGCCGGTAAATAATTAAGTTATGTAAGTTTGGTGCCGTAAGATAAAGATTCGATTCAAGGATCTTAGGTTAATATTATTATGGGATTGAGAAAAGGTCTAACTTTTAAGTTTATTACCAAGAATAGAAGTCGATCAGTAAATTTTGGTGTTAAGATATCCTAAGTCGAAGTGCATGAATGCCAATACTTGGATTTGAAGCTTGAACATATCTTGAGTTGAATAAATTTAAGAAATGATGATGTTAAGATTTCAATATTGGAATATAATAGGTCAATGAACATTCTGGGTATA
The DNA here is from genome assembly GCF_025594145.1 of Primulina tabacum. Lineage (NCBI taxonomy): Eukaryota > Viridiplantae > Streptophyta > Magnoliopsida > Lamiales > Gesneriaceae > Primulina > Primulina tabacum. Next base: position 13,138,902 of record NC_134556.1, on the reverse strand, counting down.
GTATAAGAAAGTACGACGCAATAAAATTTGGACTGTCATTTCTAATATTGAGAAGTTTAAGAAAAGTTGAAATTTGAAGTTATAGAAAAAAGGAAACTATGTTACCATGGGTCGTTTTAAATTGTGATTCGCAGACGAGGATTTTGGTAGGCAAATTTAATTAGGATTGAGAAAACGTAAGGACAACTTATCACTTATTTTACCAGAGTAGCGCCGCGGAAACGTGGACTATTGGGAAACTAGAACTAAGTATAAACTTTTTGATTATCTAGGATAAGCGAATTTCGGGGACGAAATTAAATTTAAGGGGGGTATATTGTAACGTCCCGAAAATCTGAAGGTCCATGTGAACCACATGCATGCACGTCCCGAAAATCTGAAGGTCCATGTGAACCACATGCATGCAAATTATTAAATTTCTTTGGTATTTTATTAAATTCTTTTAAAGCATAAAATGCATGTTTATTTTATTAATTTGTGTTTAATTGTATTCATGCATTTTATGCATAATTATTGCATGATAGGGATTTATTTCATGAATTTTATCACTTCATACATTAGGGTTTCTAGATGCATTTCACGCTCGAACGAGGAACAGAGACCGGAGAATTTTCAGAAAAAAATTATTTTATAAAATGATTAAATTTTATTAATTTATTTGAGGTGTTTTTAATTGTATTTTTCTATAATGGGATTTTACCGGGTATTCTTACTCGCAGGACTTTATTTTTAACGGTACGCGAATTTTATCGAATCAGGGGATTTTTTAATGGTTCGGCTAATATTTTCAAAATCTTTTCAACATGAAATATTTTTCGGAAGTGCGTTTGGAATTATTGGACCAACTTTTGGACTTCTTGGGCTTAAAACTCTTTTATAAACCTTTGAAATACAATTGTGGCCCATTAACCTATCATTATCTATTTAATTAACACTTAAACACCATTTGCCCTAAACCTAATCCCATCTCAGCCGACACCCACCTCTTTCAGATTCCCATCCCTCGGTTTCATCACCCAGCAGCTGGAAGCTTTCGGTGTTTGGCTGGTTCTTGCAATAAAATTTCACCCGGGTCTCCATTTGCTTCGTTTTTGGTTCTTCCTCTCATTAAGGCATGCTTTGTATCATTTCTTTCTGCATGTATTATATACTGATGAATGTGTTTATGCCTGATATGTTTCGATCCAGCCCTATACGTAACAGATGGGTTCGGTTTTCACACGTTCATGCTATCTTCTTATTTGTGCTCACGTTTTTCTTAATTGAGTTGCAAGGGGCTGTGGCTTGGGGCTGTTCAAGATCTGATGGTAGTGTCACGATGGAGTCTTGGAGTGAAAATGGTGCAGTGCTGCTGTAGGAGGAGAGATCGAGAGGTGATGTCTTGGGTTTTGTTCGGTTTGGCATGATCGAAAGGTTCGGAGGTGCTGCGATGCATGGACTCGAACCAAGATGGGTTTCAGACCTTGTAGAGTCTAGTAAAATGCTAGGAATGAGCCATGAGTGTTTGGTCGAAGGGAGAGCTCGATCCTTGGTAGTCTAGCGTGAATCGTGAATGGAGATGCTAGTTTCAGGTGGGTTCTGCACGTGTCCGGTGTAGCAATCTTAGGCATCGGTTAGCCTTAGTTTATAAGGGTCATTAGAGTCCTAATGAGGAGCCTTAAAAGCTGGACAGGTGGGGGCTTAAGAGGGGACCGAAAGGTTAAGAAAGGGGGAACCATGTGTGTGAAAATAATTGAGCGGCCGAGAAGGTTTTGAGAAGATTAGGTGCTGGCCGAAACTTCATGGATTTAAAGTACTTAATTTAAGTAGTAATAGGTGTAGGAGTTGTTTAAATTATGGTTCAAGTTGGAAAAAAAAAATTGGGTTGTGTTTCGACTCGATTCGGATTAAAACCGGGACCCCGGTCCAAGTTTTAAAACGAATCGGTTAAGTTTGGTTTTGGGCTCGAATTTATGTCTAGGAATGCTTTTGAAAATGGTTTGGGACATTTTAAAGAGTTTGGTAATCTTCGGGTAAATTTTAGAGGTCCAGGGATGAACGGGTAATTTTTGGGTTTCCAGGGACAAAATGGTCATTTTGCACCTGGGGTGAGATTTTGGTCCTGGCAGCGCCCTGAGCACAAATTCATGATATTTCAACTGTTTATGCATCATGTTCATGATTTTTACGCAATTACGATAAATACGATGCATGGTTGGTTTAAAGGAAAAATTACGTATATGCATGCTTTTATTAAGTGATGAATATGATGACACGTTTTGAAGGAAGTGATTTAGTTGTGACTAACACGATGATATGATTGGAGATATTGTGAGGAAAAAGGCCCCAGAGGGAGCCCGTTTACGGGAGAAGGTCCCAGAGAGAGCCCGACGATCGTATTTCTATTGACATGATATGATAGGCCCGGGCTCAGTGGGCGGGTAATGCCGTCGCTGATGACCCTCGCCGCCGGGTACCGCGGTTACACGTAGATGGATCCATCGACTGACATGATGACATGATGATACGAAAGTCACAGCTAATGAACGGAATTCAAATTAAGATTTTAACACGTATATGATGATACATGATATTATCATGTTTTGACAGGTCACAGTTACGCATACGATATGATAACATGATGAGACATATTTTGACACGTTACGATTTTACACGACACGCATATGTTCAAGTTTTTAAGCTCATGAAATGTATGTTGATTATGCCATTTTTCACTGCTGTGTGCTACGTATATGTACTTGTTATTACTGGTACAGGTGTGTTGAGTCTTTAGACTCACTAGGCGTGTGTGATGCAGTGAACATTTTGATCAGGGGCCCGGAGGTGCCGAAGACTGAGTAGGCAGACGGAATGTGCGGTGACACGACCCAAGGACCATTATTTTTCCGCAGATTGATTCACGTGTTTTGAGAGGAGTTGCACATTTTTATATATTGATGATATTACGATTTTTACACGTTCACGTTTACGTTTACGTTCATTTTGGATGTCGTTAGTTATTTTTAAATTGCGTTATTCTAGTTGGCAAATAAATACGATTATTTAAAATGTTACTTTGTAATTGCGAGCTTTAAAAAAAAAAATATTTCCGCATGTTAAAACGAGTAGACGTTTCAACCTTCCCTCATTCTAATTTGGTGATAACCACTTTTTAAATCAATCTTACTAAACATACATTCACCATGCAACTAATCTAACATATCATCTAGTCTAGGTATGGGATGCCTATACTTGATGGTTATATTATTGATTGCTGATGCGAGCACGGATGGTCAGGCGCCAAGGAAAGCATGGAACCTTTTGGAGTTGTCGGAGGGACCAATCACGAGGGGACGATTGAAAAAGTTCAAGGAAGCGTTGCACGGACTTATGAGCAATGAAGAAGGACTTACAAGCAAGGAGCAGAGTGCTGAAGTGTTTGTGGTGCATGGAATTGAGTTCGGAAGTGATGCGATCCCGCCCACGAGATCTTTGATTTGTCCCGATCTTTATAACAAGTAATTGATAGATGTGACAATCGCCTCTAGATCACGCGGTCTAGCAACAATTAATCAATGATAGAAACAATCTCGTTCAAGAGAACCTCCAAAGAACCCGTCCTTGGCAACCCTCGTGATATTCGATTGACAAACGCCACAAAAGATAAATCTTTTGATAAGTTTGATTTGATAAAACGCAAAAGTTATAACGAAACTTAAGCTTATTTTTGAGAGAATTCTCAAAGAAATTTTTATATAAAACTCAATTAATGACTCAAAAGTTGTTTACAATGATAGGTTTTCGTCTATATATTGATACCAAATCAAAAGCTATGAAATCTAGTTGCCAAAATAATTAAAACTTTAATTTAGGAACAAATTCTCGCAAACACGTATAGGACACGGACCCCGTGTAGGCCTCCGGGTAAGGGTCCGTGTATGCTCGGCAAAATTACTCTCCGGGAAAACAATAGACACGGACCCCGTGTACAGGTCCGTGCTCGGGTCCGTGTAGACTCTGGAATTCTTCATCCTCGGCTGTAAAGGACACGGACCCCGTGTCCAGGTCCGTGTAGTCTCGGCCGTCTCTAACAATGCTTGAATGATAATCCTTTGGCTTCCCAACGTGCTCCCATGCATCACGACCCTTTCGGCACTTTGCTCCTTGCCCGTGAGCCCTCCTTGATTGATCATAAGTCCCTGCAACGCTACCATGATCGTATCATCCTCCCCTTCTTGAAAAGGATTTGTCCTCAAATCTTTGATACCTACACAAAAACAAAGCAAATTAGTAATAACAAGAATTGTATTACTAATATGCTTACCTTTAAACTCAAGTTTGTAGGTGCTATCGCTTGCTCGCTCCATCAACACTGGACTTTCCAACATCACCATTGTCTTTCCTATAAACTCATCAACTTTTCCACATATCAAGTAACAAATGATACCAAATAATAACAACAAGATATCATTAAGTATCACAAAAATCAGATTTCTCCCCTTCTTAGACCTAGTCAACACCAAAATAATATACACACACGTGTACGACCATAGTTCACTAGGAATAAGATATAACTGATGCCTGACATATGAATACACTCGACATGTCATTCTCCTGTATGCAATGCATGTACCCCAATCACACTCAATATGTCGTTTCATGTGCAACCAACACATAAAATCATTCATTTTATCAAAGGTAAAAACACCACTATATGCCTCCTTAGCAAGTAACTCATGCAACGAAAATTGAATGAAGAATTTATTCTCTATAAAATTGTATTCACTATGCACATAAAAATTCTTATATTCATTCATGCTTTTTCCAATGCCATCATCAAACAAATACGAATCATGCACATAGAACACATCAGATGTACTATCCATGTAATCATTTAACATAACACAAGAATTTAATTCTAATGCACTTAAGTCATTGACATGCCAAAACCTCATCAATTTGACAATCTTTGAACACTCAAAATAACTAACATTTGAATTTAATTCATGCATTATATCACCATCCTCAACGTTGTGACTCCCTGACAAAATCGTAATCTCATCGTTATACCATTTGGACATCACACTTTCAACACTCACCCCAAATTCTTGAGCACAACACAACAATGAACTGAGATAATGACTAAAATCATACCTCATGCTTGTTGCGTTGGCAACTATGCTTACCTCACGGTGATTGCTCTCAACGCCAAATGGATCATCCCATTGCATTTTTACACCTTCCACATTTGCTCGTCTCCTCATCACATGTAAGGCTCGAGATTTATTATTCTTCATTGATGTGATATTCGGAAGATATGAGTATGCATGACATGTAATGAGAAGCACTAAATGAGATTATGAAGTGTTGCATAAAGTCTAGACCGCACCCGCGCTACGAACAAGACCGCACCCGCGGTTGATGGACAGAGAGTTGGAGATTAATTACGGAAGTGACACCGCACCCGCGGTGCTAGACAGACCGCACCCGCGGTGTTGTACCAGTAGGGTCAGCGCACCAGCGTTAAAAGACAGAGCGCACCCGCGGTCCAAGCTTCGGGGAAAGTTGATGCATATCAATACATGGAGCGCACCCGCGGCGCAAAAGTGAGCGCACCCGCGGTGCGACGTGCAACATGAAAAATAAGCCACGTTTCCTGGTGTTGCATGTAGTATAGATATAAGAATTGCACGCTTCTTATCAAAATTCAGAAAAAGGGGCAAAGCTTTTGAGAGAAAAACCTTACGCCTTTTATGAGAAATCCGTCCGTCTGTTTTTGAATCCGACTTCAGTACTGTGTTCCTATCGACGCAGGCTACAATTGGACGTAAGTTTCGTTACGTTTAGACATGATTTGAATTTATGATATTGTCAGAATTGAATAAGAATCAGATATGATGTTTCTGCTACAGTAGACATTGTATAACTGAAGCCAGATTAAAGAATAGACTGTTTATGAAATTGTTATGAATTTCAGAGTTGATTTAGTTGAGATTCTATATCAGAGTTGTGTTATTATTCAGATTTTGAGTTGTACTGATATTGGTTATGAATTCTGGTATTATATCTGTGATGTTGAGATAGACGGGGTTATCGTGACTGTATTATTATGCCGTCGAAACATCAGTAGATTGATATTGATCAGATTCAGTAATGATTTCGATTGTATCGTGATATCATTGATATGAATTAGATTGTACCTTGTTCAGATATGGATCAGATTATATACTGATTTGAGTATTGATCAGAACATGTCTTGAATTGAGTTATATACTGATATGGTATTTATATGATCGTCATTATCAGATTTGGATATGGACAGATTGGAATATAAGACTTCATCTTCATCAGACTGAGAAGAGAAAGGTATAAATGGATGTTTAATTGGGAGATCGACTTGAGTTAGATTTAACTCGAGTTTCCCTAAATCACATACTTGTATGGTATTGTTTTTATACCTTTGTGTTTTAATGAGTATGTTTATTCTATTGAATTAGAAGTAGAAAGCAGAGAGCTATTAAGTAAGAGTCACTGACAGAGGGGTTAGATTTTGACAGACTTGTCACTGACCCATTGCACATTGTCAGAATAGGCTTAGTCTTGGTAGATACGCCAAGGCACTGGACGTTTGGTATATCCTTATGCTTCAGATACAGATAGCATTCTATTCGATATAGATTAGACCAAAGTCCAGAAATAAGAACGTACCGCCACTGCGACTGGTAGTAGTAGGTGAGAGACTTGTTACGTTCTTATTCACCGGGATCCCTAGATTAGAATGAGAGATGAGTCGAGTTTTAGATATTGAGACTAGAATTTGATTTACAGATCCGTATTGATTTATGTTTCGTAGATTACGATTCATGTTTTATTTACAGACTGGTATGGATACATGTTGTTTGATTATGCTACATGTGATAAGATATAATTCATGCTTTTATGTTAATTCAGTTAACTGCATGTATACATTATTTATACTGGGATTTATTCTCACCGGAGTATCCGGCTGTTGTCTTGTTTGTATGTGTGCATGACAACAGGTGGGGTAGGATCAGGGTCAAGAGGATGATGAGAGATCGAGATTAGAGTGGTGATTCCAGACTTGGATGTAGACTTGGTGGTTTAATACTGGAAATTAGTAGTTGAACCTTAGACTAGTTTGAAAAATTGTTGTACATTATTGTACTTTTATAATAAGATGTATATTAGTTAAATTCCATTACGTTTTTCACTTATATTTTAAAAAGAAAAATTTTTAGACCCTGTTTATCTTAATTGATAATTAAATCCCAAAGATGATTAAGAAGATGATTAGCGTCCGGGTCCCCACATCACAACTTCATCATAACCCTGCAAATGAGAAATAGCAATGCTCGTGATGTGAATCTTTGTACGACGAATAGCAAACACGATTAAAATCAAATCGCGCCCTCAATTCAATAACGAACAAAGAATCGTTGTTGTTCCGATCTTTTGAATCAAGTGTGTGTGTTGTGATTTTCACCTCTAAACTATGAAAAGTCTAGCAACAAATAATCACGAGATAAACAACCGAAATTACAACGAACCTTCGAAGAACAAGTCGATGACAATCCGCACAAGCACGATCGACAAACGCCACAAAGTTAAAATCTTTGATAAGTTTGATTTTTGAATAACAAAGCGAAGCTTTGAAAAGTTTGAGAGAAAACTCTAAACTTTGATAAAATATCAATAATGAATCTGAATAGTGTTCAAAATTTCGTGCAAATATGTCTACATATTAGAAAAAGATTGCAAATCTAGTTACCAAAATAATCAAAACTCTAACTAGGAAACTAGGATTTTTCCGGAACTGGTTCGCGCGATAGAATATTACCGCTCGAGCGCCAAGAGCTCTGCACTATTCGCGCTCGGGCGGTAGAATGTTGCCGCTCGAGCGCCGGGTGTTCTGGAAATCACGTCTTGGACAGTCCATCTGGCGCTCGGGCGGTAGTTTTTTTACCGCTCGGGCGCGAAGCATTCTGCCACTTTTCTTCGTTCATCACTTGAATGGTGTTCCTATGCCTTCCGAACTCAATCCCATGCACCACAAACCCTTCAGCACTCTGCTCCTTGCTTGTAAGTCTTTCTTCATTGCTCATAAGTCCGTGCAACGCTTCCTTGAACTTCTTCAATCGTCCCCTCGTGATTGGGCCCTCCGGCAACTCCAAAGGGTCCCATGCTTTCCTTGGCGCCTGACCATCCGTGCCGCATCATCCTCCCCTTCTTGAAAAGGATTTGTCCTCAAATCCAGCTCGTCACCTACCTCAAACAATGACAAGTCACTAACATTAAAAGTAGAACTCACGTTATACTCATTTGGTAGATCGAGTTTGTAGGCATTGTCATTGATCCTTTCAAGGACTTGAAATGGTCCATCGCCCCTAGGTAATAGCTTTGAACGTCTCTTCTCGGGGAACCTCTCCTTCCTCAAGTGTAACCACACCCAATCTCCCTTCTCAAATATCACTTTCTTCTTTCCCTTGTTGGCTTGCTTGGCATTTTGCTCATTCTTCTTTTCAATATTGGCCTTGACCTTTTCATGCAAACCCCTAACAAATTCAGCTTTCTTTTTGCCATCCATGTTTAACTTTTCACTCACAGGTAAAGACATCAAATCCAACGGAGTCAAATGATTAAAACCATAAACAATCTCAAATGGCGAATAATTCGTAGTTGAATGCATGCAACGATTATACGCAAACTCAACAAATGGTAAACAATCTTCCCAATTCTTTAAGTTCTTTTTAAGAATAGCACGCAAAAGTGTTCCTAAAGTTCTATTGACAACTTCAGTTTGTCCATCCGTTTGAGTATGACATGTAGTAGAAAACAACAATTTTGTGCCAAGTTTAGCCCATAACTTCTTCCAAAAGTAACTCAAGAATTTAACATCACGATCAGAAACAATAGTCCTAGGCATGCCATGTAACCTAACGACTTCTCTAAAGAATAGGTCCACAATGTGAGATGCATCATCAGTTTTGTGACAAGCAATAAAATGTGCCATCTTAGAAAACCTATCCACAACAACAAATATAGAATCCCTCCCCTTCTTTGTCCTAGGCAACCCCAAAACAAAGTCCATAGAAATATCAACCCAAGGTTCACTAGGGACGGGAAGTGGTGTATACAAGCCATGTGGTTGTGTTTTAGATTTAGCTTGCCTACAAGTAATACACTTATCACAAACACGCTCAACGTCACGTTTCATGTGTGGCCAATAGAAATGTTCATGCAATGCACTTAAAGTTTTAGCCACACCTAAATGTCCCATTAGGCCACCCCCATGCGCTTCCCTAACAAGTAATTCTCGAATGGATGATATAGGGATGCACAACCTATCTTCCTTAAACAAGAAACCATGATGCAAATAAAACTTGTCATGTGGACCATGCATACATATTTCAAATTCATTCTTAAAATCCTCATCTAGCACATATAATTCCTTCACATGCTCAAATCCCAAAACTTTAGACTCCAAAGTAGAGATTAGTACATACCTCCGTGATAGTGCGTCGGCTACTACATTTTCCTTACCTTGCTTGTACTTGATGATGTAAGGAAATGTTTCAATGAATGCCACCCACTTGGCGTGCCGCTTGTTCAACTTCTGCTGCCCCTTAAGCTGCTTAAGAGACTCATGATCCGTGTGAATCACAAACTCCTTAGGCCTCAAGTAGTGCTGCCACGTCTCTAGAGTCCTCACAAGTGCGTAGAACTCCTTATCATACGTGGGGTAGTTCAAGGCTGCTCCATTGAGCTTTTCGCTAAAGTACGCCACTGGCCGTCCCCCTTGCATCAAAACTCCGCCAATACCTACACCTGACACATCACATTCAATTTCAAAAGTGTTAGAAAAATCAGGTAAAACAAGTAAAGGAGCATTAATCAATTTGTGCTTAATAAGATTAAAAGACTTCTCTTGCTCTTCGCCCCAATAGAATGGAACGTTCTTCTTAATTACCGCCGTCATCGGTGCTGCAAGTGTGCTAAAATCCTTTAAAAACCTCCTATAGAAGCTTGCAAGTCCATGAAAACTTCGGACTTGACCAACAGTAGTAGGTGATGGCCAATCTCGAATAGCACTTACCTTGTCTTCATCCACTTGTATCCCCCGTGAGCTTACCACAAAATCAAGAAAGACAAGTTTGCTTGTACAAAAATCACATTTCTGTAAGTTAGCATATAGATTTTCAGCCCTTAGTGTGATTAACACAAGTCTCAAGTGATTAACATGCTCATCCAAGTCTTTGCTATATACTAGGATATCATCAAAGTAAACAACAACAAATTTTCCTATGTATGCACGCAAGACATGATTCATTAACCTCATAAAAGTGCTAGGAGCGTTAGTCAAGCCAAAAGGCATGACCATCCACTCATATAACCCATACTTGGTTTTAAAAGCCGTTTTCCACTCCTCACCTTCTCTCATCCTAATTTGGTGATAACCACTCTTCAAATCAATTTTGCTAAAGATACAAGCACCATGCAATTCATCTAACATATTATCTAGCCTAGGTATTGGATGCCTATACTTAATGGTTATGTTATTGATTGCCATACAATCTACACACATACGCCATGAGCCTTCTTTCTTAGGAACTAATAAAACAGGTACCGCACAAGGTGACATGGACTCACGCACAAAACCCCTATATAATAACTCACTTACCTGCCGTTGAAGCTCCTTCGTCTCTTCCGGATTGCTCCTATAAGCTGGGACGATTTGGCAATGCACTCCCGGGCACCAAATCAATTTGGTGTTCAATCCCCCTCAAAGGCGGTAGTCCTTGAGGTGGCTCCTCCGGAAATATATCATCAAATTCCTGCAATAGTGAAATAACAATGCTCGGAAGGGAACCAGCTATATCACTTGTGTTAAAGAGGATCTCTTTATAAATAATCAACACAAGTGGTTCATGTGTGTGCAACAAGTGTTTCAACTCACTTTTTTGGGTCATATATGATTTCTTTTTGGCCTCTTTCCTCTCATTTTCTTTCCTCTCTTTTTCTTCCCTCTCATTTTTCTTTTGTATGGCTATCTCACTCTTTTTATCACTCTTTTTTCAGCCATCTCATTTCTGTTTTCAAAGGCCATCTCACTTTTTAGTTCACTCTTTTTTTCGGCCTCATCTCTCTTCTTTTTTTTTCAAATGGTCCTCCAACACTTGCTTTGGGGACAATGGAAGTAAAATAATGAGATCTTTCTTCATCATAAATGAATACCTATTCTTGTACCTATCATGTGTCACCTGCCTATCATATTGCCAAGGTCTACCCAACAAGATATGACATGCATGCATGGGTACAACATCACACAAAACCTCATCTGTACTTCCCAATAGAAAAAGACACCAACACTTGTTTGTTCACCTTCACCTCCGCACAATCGTTCAACCATTGAAGCCTATATGGTTGTGGATGCTTTAATGTAGGTAAACCCAATTTTTCCACCATCTCACTACTAGCCACATTGGTACAACTCCCCCATCTATGATTAAATTGCAAACCTTTTGATTTACAAAACACCTAGTATGGAACAAGTTTTCCCTTTGGTTAATCTCCTCCTCCTTGACTTGGGCACTCATGATACGCCTAGTCACTAGTGCTTCACCTACAACTGCCTCATATCCCTCATCGAGATCCTCTAACGCAAGCATCTCATCATCATCGTCTTCCCCCTCACTTTGAGACTCATACTCACCATATTCATTCAAAATCATCACTCTTTTATTAGGGCACTCACTAGAAATATGTCCTAACCCTTGACACCTAAAACATCTAGTATCTCTAGAACGAGTAAGAGGAGTTTCAGATTTACCTTGCGAGAAATCCACCTTTGTTTCTTAAATTGACACATGGCATGGTATATATATATAATTCAAGCAGGAGTCATTCTCCCTTCACTTCAGCAGCCGAGGATAAGAACAAGAGAGAGTTCCTTCAAGCTTTCTTTGTGGGAAATTTTGAATTGTAAAAGAATTACATGTCCAAATTGTGAACCAAGTGGAGATTCTTGCTCCTTGCATCAAGGGCTTCAAAAGGGTATATGTTTTATTAAGTTCAGCATGTTTTGAAGTTGAGCTGTTAAAGGAAATCAGATTTGGTTTCTATTTTGTGTTCTTATGATTGTTGTGAACATATAGTGGAAAAAGAGATAGAAAAAATAATACTATATGTGATTGTTATGAATTTCCAGCATGTATGGAATTGAGATGGTGCAGATTTTAGAATAGTACATGTGATTCATGAATATTTTGGATTATGGTTATTGATTACTGTTAAAAGAGTTGATCGGTATATCGAGAATCCGCCGTTATGCCATCGAAATTGCATTGAAATGAAATATTGAATCCTATGTGTATTGAGGTATACTAGAGCTTGATAGAATGTACATTGATGATGCCATTTTAGATTTGTATTGGCGACTTGGACATCGAGACTTCGATATCGACAAAGATTGTGCGACGAAAGGTATAATGCATGTTTTGTTTGGGGAAGACACAACTCAAATGAGATTCAATTTGAGTTTCCCAACAAAATCACATACTAGAATTATTGTTTATCTTTTGATATGATTGTGATTTGTTTATAGATTTATATTCAAATCTTTTGATATGATGATGTCTTGTTTATAGATTTATATTCAAGCCTTTGAGATAGGAGAGTCATTGGCAGACTTGCCAAACTAGATGTTCGGTGGTATCGACGCTTCGGATCAGATTCACTCCGATTGCAGACATTCGATACAGACTTGACCAAAGTCTAGGAATAAGACGTACAGTTACCCCGATTGGGAGGGTAGGTGACAGACAGTGACGTCTTATTCACACCGGGATCCCTAGAGTAGAGTCGATTCGAGTCAAGATATGATTTTATTTGAATTGCATGTTTAGATAGATCGGTTTCATAGACTATGGAGCCATTGTTATTGCTTTCATGCATGATTTATGATTTCGTATCAGCATGTATACATGTTTTATACTGGAATTTGTTCTCACCGGAGTTTCCGACTGTTGTTACGTCTCTATGTGTGCATAACAACAGGTGGGACAGGATCAGGGTCACGACAGAGATGAGAGATGGACATAGCGTGGTGATCACGGGCGCAGCAGATGAACTAGTGTTGTACTTTTGATTTGGACTGTATTTAATTACTGGTTTGTAGAATATGAATAAGACATGACATGTATATTATATGTGTTGTAATTGAATAAAGAAAGATAATATGTTTAGTGTTTACATCTAAATTAATGTTAAAAAGCGAAAATTTGACCTACATATTGAATAAAGATCCAATTAATCCCAAAAAGAATTGAGTTAGAGCCCGGGTCCCCACAACAGGTGGTATCAGAGCAGTAGGTTCTGTAGACTGAGATAGAATAGAATGAGCGGGGTAGATCGGGTCTTCTTCCTTGCTTTTGATGTGCTAGCATGATTTAATGCTTTCCCTATTATATGTTGTATTGTATCTGAGTTGATTTACAGCATATGCTTGTAAAGACTGAATCAGAACCGATTCTGGATCAGAGGTATATGATCAGAGGAGGGCTGAGACAGATTGTATAGATTGTATCCTAATCTGTTTGATAATCAGATATGCCGCCTAGAAGGATACCGCAACCAGCTGCAAGACAAGTGCTAGAACAGGGTAGTACGTGAGGTACTCAGATGGATGTTACTGCGACACCGATGGAGGCTTTGTTGAAGAGATTTCAATCATTCCATCCACCTACCTTGAAGGGCACAGAAAATGCACTGGAGTGCGAAAGCCGGTTGGATGATATAGAAATGTTATTTGAATCACTTGCCTATACAGATGAACGTAGAGTAAAGCTGATTGGACATCAATTGCAAGAAGTGGCCAAGAGTTGGTGGCTAACAGCAAAACGAGCTTTAGAACATCGAGGTATTGATATTAATTGGAAAGTCTTTAAAGATGAATTTTATCAACGTTTCTTTCCAGTGTCATACCGAAAATACAAAGGGGCCGAGTTCGCCAACTTGAGACAGGGCCAGTGGAACATAGAGGAGTATGTTGCCAAATTCTCGTCCTTACTTCGATTTGCACCTCACGTAGCAGGGAATGATGAGGCAGTGGCCGATCAGTTTATTAAATGACTTGAATCCGGACATCTTTACCCTAGTGAACACGGGGCGACCCAACACTTTTTCTGAGGCGCTGAATTGAGCGAAGGGAGCAGAGGCTGGCTTGATTAGGCAGCGAGGAGCTTCCTATAGTGTTCAGGGTCAAAGACCGCCACCGTTCGCCACACAGTTTCCACCACCTCCTCCTCGATTTGATAGTGGAATCAGTAGTAGTGGGAAGAAAGATTCTTTGAAAGCTAAGGGCAGACAGTTTAAGAAGTCAGGGAGCAGTTCGTCGAGCTCCAGTGGGTCACGACAGAGAGGTCCTGGGCAGAGTACAGATGTGACAGGTGTATATTGTACTACTTGTGGAGGCCGACATGCCACAGAGCAGTGTCAGGGAGTGATGGGCAGATGTAACATATGCAGGCAGCAGGGACACTTCGCCAGAGTCTGTCCCCAGAGAGGTGCACAGTGATCCCAGAGTGCAGGGTCATCAGCATCAGTGACTCAGCCTGAGAGACAAGCTTCATCTGTACATTCATTCCAGCCACCATCTGCACAATCCCAGCCTAGAGCCAGTGGTGGCCAGACAGTGAGCCAACCTCCTAGACAGCAGGCTAGGGTGTTTGCACTGACGGAAGAGCAAGCCCAAGATGCACCAGACGATGTGATTGCAGGTAACTGTTTTCTTTGCGGTTATCCTGCATATGTATTGATAGATACAGGTGCATCACATACATTCATATCAGAACGTTTTGCATTGACACATGCATTGCCTGTAGAGTCATTGTCTACTGTAGTGTCTATTTCTTCTCCGTTGGGAAGTGGTCTGATATCTGTGACTTCAGTTAGACATTGTGTACTACAGTTTGAAGGGCATGAGATCGATTTAGAATGTGTTGTACTTGGTTTATCTGATTTTGATTGTATTGTTGGGATTGACATGTTGTCTAAGTACAGAGCCATCGTAGACTGTTTTCACAAGATTGTCAGATTCAGACCTGAAATGACAGAGGAGTGGAAATTCTATGGTAAGGGTTCCAGATCTCGGATTCTCTTAGTATCTGCTCTGACTATGAGTAGATTGTTGCAGCAAGGAGCAGAAGGGTTCTTTATTTATTCAGTAGATTTACTGAAATCGAGCCCGGCATTGGCAGATTTGCCAGTAGTACGGGAGTTTGCAGATGTATTTCCTGACGAGATTCCAGGGTTACCCCCAGCTCGAGAGGTAGATTTTAGCATTGATCTTATTCCAGGTACCGTTCCTATTTCGAGAGCCCCGTATAGGATGGCGCCTATAGAGTTGAAGGAATTAAAAGCACAACTAGAAGATCTTCTAGCCAAGGGATATATCAGACCCAGTGTATCTCCTTGGGGTGCACCAGTGCTATTTGTGCGAAAGAAAGACGGTTCTATGAGATTGTGTATAGACTACAGGCAGCTGAACAAGGCAACGATAAAGAACAAATATCCTTTGCCTCGTATCGACGATTTATTTGATCAGTTGCAGGGATCATCTATCTATTCCAAGATTGATCTGAGATCTGGATATCACTAGCTGCGAGTACGAGATATTGACATACCAAAGACAGCATTCCGAACCAGGTATGGACATTACGAATTTATTGTCATGCCTTTTGGTTTAACGAATGCTCCAGCGGCGTTTATGGGATTAATGAACCGTGTCTTTCAGAGGTATTTAGATGAATTTGTGATTGTTTTTATTGATGATATTTTGGTGTACTCTAAGAATTTGGATGAGCATGCCAATCTCATTTGAGAATTGTGTTGCAAACATTGAGAAATGAAAGATTATATGCGAAACTGTCAAAGTGTGAGTTTTGGCTGAGACAGGTTGTCTTCTTGGGTCATATCATATCTGGAGACGGTATTTCTGTAGATCCGAGAAAAGTGGAAGCTGTGATCAGTTGGCCGAGACCGACTTCTGTGCCAGAGATACGCAGTTTCATGGGTCTAGCAGGGTACTATAGACGATTCATCAAAGATTTCTCCAGTATTGCGAAGCCGATTACCCAGTTGACACAGAAAAATGCGCCGTTTGTGTGGTCTGCGGATTGTGAATCTAGTTTCCTAAAGTTGAAGAAGAAGCTGACCAGTGCACCTGTCTTGATGATTCCTTCAGGTACTGGCGATTTCGTTGTATATTGTGATGCATCTCACAGAGGGCTGGGGTGTGTTCTTATGCAGCGCGGTCATGTGATCGCATATGCCTCTAGACAGCTGAAGCCACACGAGATTCGATACCCCATTCATGATCTTGAATTGGCGGCTATTATTTTTGCCTTGAAAATCTGGCGTCATTATCTTTATGGTGAGAAATTTGAGATTTACTCTGACCATAAAAGCCTGAAGTATCTGTTTTCTCAGTCAGAGTTGAACATAAGGCAGCGTAGATGGCTTGATCTACTAAAAGATTTTGATTGCAAGATCAAGTACTATCCAGGGAAGTCAAATGCAGCAGCAGATGCCTTGAGTCGAAAGGTTTGTGCCCTATCCTTATCGACGATATGTGTTTCGAATTTAGTTGAAGATTGTTGTTTGTCTGGTTTAGCATTTGACACAGATAGTAAACCAATAAGATTTGCCACGATTCAAGTTGAGCCAGATTTGATTATGAAAATCAAAGAAGCTCAAAGAACATAACAGAATATACAGCAGTCAATTCAGATGGTCAGATCAGGACATCAGTCTGAATATCAGATACATGATTTTGTCCTGTATGTGAATAACCGTATTGTAGTGCCAGATGCTTCAGAGTTGAAACAACAAATATTGTCAGCAGCGCACTGTAGTCGGTTCAGCATTCACCCTGGTGGCAGAAAGATGTACAACGACTTGAAGACACAGTTCTGGTGGAAACAGATGAAATCAGATATTGCCGAATATGTGTCTAAGTGCTTAAATTGCCAACAGGTGAAGGCCGAAAGAAAGAAGCCCGGAGGTTTACTTCAGAGTTTTTCTATTCTTGAATGGAAATGGGATCACATTTCCATGGATTTCGTGACGAAATTACCTCGATCATCCCGGGGCTGTGATGCAATTTGGGTCATTATTGACAGATTGATCAAATCAGCGTGTTTTATTCCATACAGAATGACATATCGACACGATCAGATGGCAGAATTGTATGTCAGAGAGGTAGTTAGATTACATGGTGTGCCGAAGTCTATCGTATCAGATCGTGATCCACGATTCACTTCTCACTTTTGGCACAGTCTGCAGCAGGCCTTAGGTACGACATTACACCTGAGTACTGCTTATCATCCCCAGATAGATGGACAGTCAGAGCGGACTATCCAGACTTTAGAGGATATGTTGAGGGCTGTAGTGCTAGATTTCGGCACTAGTTGGCAAGATTCACTACCACTGTGTGAATTCTCATACAACAACAGCTACCAAACGAGTATAGAGATGCAACCGTTTGAAGCATTGTATGGCAAGAAGTGCAGATCTCCTCTATATTGTGATGATATATCTGAAGTACCAGAACTTGGGCCTGATATGATTCGGGAAATGAATGAGAAGGTGAAGATCATTCAGAAAAGAATGAAGACGGCACAGGATAGACAGGCCAAGTATGCCAATATCAGACATAGACCGTTAGTATTTGAACAGGGAGACAGAGTATTCTTGAAGATTTCTCCTTTCAGAGGCGTTGTCAGATTTGGCAAACGCGGGAAACTGTCTCCTAGATACATCGGTCCATACGAGATTCTTGAAAAGATTGGCGATCGAGCATATCGATTGGCTCTTCCTCCGTCTCTATCCGGGATACATGATGTTGTCCATGTATCGATGCTACGTAGATACATGCCAGATTCTTCTCATGTCATTCAACCTGACGAAGCTGAGCTTGATCGGACTTTGAGTTATACTGAACAACCGATACAGATTCTTGATCGGAAAGAAAAACAGCTCAGAACGAAGACTATTCCACTATTGAAAGTTCAGTGGAGTCGTCATGGCACCGAGGAAGCGACTTGGGAGACAGAAGCAGATATGAAACAGAAATATCCCGAGTTATTCTCTTGATGTGAGTATTTATTTAGCTTTTGACTTTACTGCTGTACGTACATACTTTGATTAATTGATTTCACGTTCGAGGACGAACTAATAACTAAGAGGGGGAGAAATGTAATGCCCTAGATTGTATGTGGATAAAATGAAAAGATGAAGTGTTGCTTGAAGGAAAAGACTGCACCCGCGCTTAGAGAAGCACCGCACCCGCGGTGCATGGACAGAAAGTTAACTATTTTGACAGTAGGGTCACCGCACCCGCGGTCCAAGAAGGAGTGCACCCGCGGTTGATGGACAGAGAGTTGGAAAGTATTTACAGAAATGACACTGCACCCGCGGTCTTATATGTACCGCACCCGCGGTCGTCGAATTTCAGAAAATGAAAGGCATGCCGTGGGTACAGACAGCTTCACCTGCTGCATGCGAGAAATCCACCTTTGTTTCTTAAGTTGACACATGGCATGGTATATATATATAATTCAAGCAGGAGTCATTCTCCCTTCACTTCAGCAGCCGAGAATAAGAACAAGAGAGAGTTCCTTCAAGCTTTCTTTGTGGGAAATTTTGAATTGTAAAAGAATTACATGTCCAAATTGTGAACCAAGTGGAGATTCTTGCTCCTTGCATCAAGGGCTTCAAAAGGGTATATGTTTTATTAAGTTCAGCATGTTTTGAAGTTGAGCTGTTAAAGGAAATCAGATTTGGTTTCTATTTTGTGTTCTTATGATTGTTGCGAACATATAGTGGAAAAAGAGATAGAAGATATAATACTATATGTGATTGTTATGAATTTCCAGCATGTATGGAATTGAGATGGTGCAGATTTTAGAATAGTACATGTGGTTCATGAAGATTTTGGATTATAGTTATTGATTACTGTTAAAAGAGTTGATCGGTATATCGAGAATCCGCCGTTATGCCATCGAAATTGCATTGAAATGAAATATTGAATCCTATGTGTATTGAGGTATACTAGAGCTTGAGAATGTACATTGATGATGCCATTTAAGATTTGTATTGGCGACTTAGACATCGAGACTTCGATATCGAAAGAGATTGTGTGACGAAAGGTATAATGCATGTTTTGTTTGGGGAAGACACAACGCCTTTGAGATAGGAGTCATTGGCAGACTTGCCAAACTAGATGTTCGGTGGTATCGACGCTTCGGATCAGATTCACTCCGATTGCAGACATTCGATACAGACTTGACCGAAGTCTAGGAATAAGACGTACAGTTACCCCGATTGGGAGGGTAGGTGACAGACAGTGACGTCTTATTCACACCGGGATCCCTAGAGTATAGTCGATTCGAGTCAAGATATGATTTGATTTGAATTGCATGTTTAGATAGATCGGTTTCATAGACTATGGAGCCATTGTTATTGCTTTCATGCATGATTTATGACTTCGTATCAGCATGTATACATGTTTTATACTAGAATTTGTTCTCACCGGAGTTTCCGACTGTTGTTACGTCTCTATGTGTGCATAACAACAGGTGGGGCAGGATCAGGGTCACGACAGAGATGAGAGATGGACATAGCGTGGTGATCACTGGTGCAGCAGATGAACTAGTAGTTGTACTTTTGATTTGGACTGTATTTAATTACTGGTTTGTAGAATATGAATAAGACATGACATGTATATTATATGTGTTGTAATTGAATAAAGAAAGATATTATGTTTAGTGTTTACATTTGAATTAATGTTAAAAAGCGAAAATTTGACCCACATATTGAATAAAGATCCAATTAATCCCAAAAAAAATTGAGTTAGAGCCCGGGTCCCCACATATGTTGACACATGGCATGTGATATAGAAACTTTGTATTGCTGTCATTCTTCAGCATCTTCCAAGCAGGAACCGAGAGAAACCTTCAAGAATTCCTTCATGCTTCATTTTCTTAGAAATTGATTTGTGCAAGATATATTCATCCGATTTTCAATCCGAGACTAGATTTGTGCTCCTCTCACCCAAGGCAACAAGAGGATGTAAGTTTGGTTACGTTTCAGCATGATTTAGATTCCATGTGTCGAATGAATTGTGATATGATGGTTTAGTATGTGTTCTTGATATGTTGGACATAGGGTAATTGAAACCGGAACTAAGAAATGAGACCATATGCGATTCGTGTGAAATTTCAGCATAAAATTGATTGAGCATATACAGATTTCAGAGCTTAACATGTGTGATGATGAGAATTGTGAGTTGTTGATATTGATTATGTTGTGTTAATATGACCTGTATCGAGAATCCGCCGTTATGCCGTCGAAATGACTTGAAATGAAATATTGATTCTGTGGGGACCCGGACGCTAATCATCTTCTTAATCATCTTTGGGATTTAATTATCAATTAAGATAAACAGGGTCTAAAAATTTTTCTTTAAAATGCGGAAGGTAATGGAATCAATCTATTATACATCTCAGTATAAAAGTACAATAATGTACAACAATTATTCAAATTAGTCTAAGGTTCAACTACTAAATTTCAAGTATTAAACCAAGTCGACAATAAGTCCGGAATCACCACTCTAACTCATCTTCTCTCATCATCTTCTTGACCCCGATCTTGTCCCACCTGTTGTCATGCACACATACAAAACAAGACAACAGCCGGATACTCCGGTGAGAATAAATCCCAGTATAAAACATGTATACATGCATATACACAATATAAATCATAAAGCATATTATCATGCATAAAATTCATAACAATAGGTTTCATAGTCTAGGAAACCAAATCAAAATATGCATGCAGTAACAATGGATTCCATAATCCCTGAAATCAAAATAAAATAAGCATGCAACTCAATTCAATTCATATCTTGACTCGACTCGACTCTAACTCTAGGGATCCCGGTGTGAAAAAGACATCACTGTCTGTCACCTACCCTCCCAATCGGGGTAACTGTACGTCTTATTCCTAGACTTCGGTCATGTCTGTATCGAATGTCTACAATCGGAGTGAATCTGATCCGAAGCGTCGATACCACCGAACATCTAGTTTGGCAAGTCTGCCAATGACTCTCCTAGGTCAATGCTTGAATATAAATCTATAAACAAAGCATCGTCATATCAAGAGATTTGAATATAATTCTATAAACAAATCAATTATATCAAAAGGTAAACAACAACCCTAGTATGTGATTTTGTTGGGCAACTCAAATTGAATCTCATTTGAGTTGTGTCTTCCCCAAAACAAAACATGAATTATACCTTTGTCTTCCCGGTCTGACGAAGACGAAGTCTTGTATTCCAATCTGTCAATAACCAGTCTGGCAATGACAATCGTATAAATATAATATCAGTATATAATGCGATTCAAAACTTGTTCTGATCAATACTCAAATCGGTATATAATCTGATCCATATCTGAACAAGGTACAATCTAATTCATATCCATGTTATCATGATACAATCGAAATCATTACTGAATCTGATCAATATCAATCTACTGATGTTTCGACGGCATAACTATACAGTCACGATAACCCCGTCTATCTCAACATCACAGATATAATACCAGAATTCATAACCAGTATCAGTATAACTCATAATCTGAATAATAACACAACTCTGATATAAAATCTCAACTAAATCAACTCTGAAATTCATAACAATTTCATAAATAGTCTATTCTTTGATTTGACTTCAGTTATACCATGTCTACTGTAGCAGAAACATTATATCTGATTCATATTCAATTCTGACAATATCATAAATTCAAATCATGTCTAAACGTAACAAACTTACGCTCATGAATTTGCATGCAGGTATATATATATATATATATATATATATATATATATATGGATCACATTGCATGTAAGGCACATGGCTAAATGTGCTTACTGCACGTTTCACCGCGGGTGCGCTAGGCATATTGATCATCATCCAAAATTTCAGAAACAGCGACCGCGGGTGCGCTCTGTCTTGCACCGCGGATGCGCTGATCTCACTGTAGCAGAACCGCGGGTGCGGTCTGTCTAGCACCGCGGGTGCGGTATCACTTCCGTAATTAATCTCCAACTCTCTGTCCATCAACCGGGTGCGGTCTTGTTCGTAGCGCGGGTGCGGTCTGTAATAGCCAAGCCTGGTGTACGGTACGGTTTAAGTTTTCATAAGTTTATTGACTACTTGGTCAAGTTTAGGTATAGTTTGGATGTTAAGAGTTTCGATTTATGATTTATAGTATGGTTGGTTATAGATGATGTGTAGTGTTTTGTAGTGGCGTTACGATTAAATTCATGATAAATTGTATATTGATCCAAATGAGGTAAAGCCTTTTCTATTAGAAAGATAAGACATAGAGGTGTAATTTTCTTATTTTGAGTTTTGTTCAAATCATTGTGGAAGGTAAGCCAAAAGTGCCCCGAAGTGTTTCGTGTGTTTCGACGTTCCTCCAGTGATACATGTTGGGAGAATGGGCATAACGTTTTACGCAGACGGCCAATTGATCTGAAATTTTGAGGGATTCAAGATAAGACATAGAGCTACAACTTTGTAGTTTACCACTTTTCCAAATTATGAAGGGAAGAGGCGTTTCAGAAGCGATCTTTGGAGTGGCAGTGAGCAGAGTGCGCGCCCGGGCGGGAATGTTTGTGCGCCCGGGCGGGCCTTGTTCGAAAATTTGGTATTCTGGCCGAGGCAATTGATGTCTCAACTTTCATTCTTGTGCTCACATGATTATATATGTATTGTGTGTCAAAGGTTTTATTGTGTTATTCCCTTCATTTGATTCACTATTATGTATTGATACCTTTGTTGTATATTGTGGAGGCAATTGATGTCTCAACTTTGAGAAGGGAATACAAAAGAGAAAGAATATCAAAGTGTTTGATGAAATGTCCCAAAGAAAGAGTTTAAATGTTTTATGGATTGATAGATACATAGTCAGAGATTGCATGCAATTAGTTGATCAACGACCATAGGCTTATATCCCTCAGAGTTGTCGATTTATATCGATGGGATAAGAGCACCACAGACAGAGTTACTATTGATATCAATCCACCATAGTAAAGAGAAATACCATCTCATTGTTATGCTATTGCTACGATATACATGTTTCAGAGTTGATGGTATTTTATGTTTTCAAAGCCATGTTTTACAGATTATACTATGTATCATTGCTATGTAAGAGTTTCACTTGCTGATTTTTATACTCATTTCAGTTATTTCATGTGATGTAGATAAGAACGACGGACCAGGACGTTGATTGTGGCCCGGAGTCATATGCATACGAAGTTGGAAGGAAGATGTTATTTTGCAAGTATTTTTGGATCATGATCATAGGAATGATATTTTGTATTTTGTTATATCATTTGAATGATCATTTATTTACTTTTAAACATTTTATGGTGATGTATTTTGACACTCCTTCCATTTGATAGAAAATTTTAAATTCCGCTGCTATTTTTTTTTTATTATAAACGGGTCGAGGTTTCACATTTAGTGGTATCAGAGCACCGTTCTTCGGACCAATGCATATGACTTCGTCTACTTTCAACTGTCCGGGTATGTTTTCTTTTGCATCTATTCATTGTTATTTATTGATATGTCTTTTGCGAGCACATTGTAGCGTGTGCCTCCTAAGCGTAAGGCGTCAGAGGGTGAGGATAGTTCTTCCTCGAGAGTTGTCGACGAGTTCGGCAAGTTGCTTAAAGAGCAGGCCAAAGTCCATAGCGAGCAGATTCAGCAGCTGCTTCGATTGCAAGGAACAGGACAGGGTAGAGGCCAAGTGAGAGGCCAAGTAGCTTAGGCAGTTGGCAGTGATGCCGTCTTTTCTGCTTTTAAGAGAATGGCAAGAGTTCACAGACCTGTTCTATGACAAGTACTTTCCCGACGCACTTCGAGCTAGGAAGGTGACTGAGTTTCTGGAGCTTCGACAGGGAGGCATGAACGTTGATGAGTACATTCTCAAGTTCGAGGAGGGTTGTTTATTTGCTCCGTATATTGCTTCAAATGACAAAGGTAAAGGTGCTCATTTCATTCGAGGCCTTAGAGCTGAGATCAGGAGAGATATCAACATGTCCAAGGCTGTGAATTTCAAAGAGATTGTGTCTAAGGCGTTGTTGGCCGAACAAGACGAGAAGGATATAGCCAGAGAGAGGCAGGAGAGGCATCAAGCTGTTGCTCAGAGAGGCCAGGGCTCGAATCAGATAGGCAAGGATCATTTCAAAGGGAAGGGCAAGATGGAATCGAGTCCTAGACCACCGCTAGTTCCAATTGATCCTGAGAAGCCGCTGTGTCCTAAATGCAGCAGACATCATCGAGGAGAGTGCAGATTTGGCACTCATATGTGTTATCGTTGTGGCACGGCTGGCCACATTGCTAAAGATTGTCCAAGGGGAGCGAGCAAGGATAAGGTGCAGGGTCGCATCTTTACGATGACCAAGGAAGGTATAAACCATGATTCTTCTGTGATCTCTAGTACTATTTTAATTTCAGGCAGAGTAGCTACGACTTTGATTGATACAGGTGCTACTCATTCTTTTATGTTTGAATTGTTTTTGAGATCTTTGGGTATAGTTCCTTCTGTTGTTCCCCTCCAGTTCAATGTTGTTTTGCCTTCGGGAGATGTGTTGTGCCCGACATCGATTGTGTATGCGTGCTCTGTTCAAATTGATGGGCGTTTGGTTTTTGCTGATTTGATTGTCATCCCGATGGCTGAGAAGTTGCTGTGTAGAGGTTGTGATGTGTTTCTGGCTTCGATTGTGGATGTGGATAGAATGATTAAGTTGAATATAGATGATATCGATGTTGTGAGGGAGTTTGCTGATGTGTTTGAGGATGATGTGCCGGGTTTGCCGCCGGACAGGGATGTTGAGTTTGTGATTGATCTAGCTCCAGGTACGGTTCTTATTTCTAAGGCTCCGTATAGGATGGCTCCTACCGAGATGAAGGAGTTGAAGACGCAGTTGCAGGATCTTTTAGACAAGGGTTTTATTCGACCGAGTTCTTCGCCTTTGGGAGCTCCGGTTCTTTTTGTCAAGAAGAAAGATGGGTCGTTGCGGCTGTGTATCGACTATAGGGAGCTCAACAAAGTGACTATCAAGAACAAGTATCCGTTGCCACGGATAGATGATTTGTTTGATCAGCTGCAAGGTGCTACTGTATTTTCGAAGATTGATCTTCGGTCTGGCTACAATCAATTGAAGGTTAGGGAATCTGATATCCCTAAGACAGCGTTTCGGACCAGGTATGGTCACTATGAGTTTCTTGTGATGTCTTTTGGTCTGACCAATGCTCCTTCACTTTTCATGGATCTGATGAACTGTGTGTTCAAGCCGTATTTGGATAGCTTCGTCATTGTCTTCATCGACGATATCTTGATCTATTCCAAAACCAGAGAGCTTCATGCAGAGCATCTCAGAGTTGTTCTTCAGTTGTTGAGAGAGAAGAGGTTGTATGCTAAGTTGAAGAAGTGTGAGTTTTGGTTGGAGCAGATTTCTTTTCTAGGCCATGTTGTTTCGAAGGATGGCATAGCTGTTGATCCAGCAAAGATTGAGGCGATTCAGAAGTGGCCTATTCCTACCACTATCTCAGAGGTACGCAGTTTTCTTGGGTTGGCAGGTTATTATCGTCGTTTTATCTCAGATTTTTCTAAGATTGCCGTGCCGTTAACCAATCTGACGAGGAAGACTGTGAAGTTCGAGTGGTCCAATGATTGCTAGAGTGCATTCCAAGAGTTGAAGGACAAGTTGACGACAGCTCCTGTTCTTGCTTTTCCCAGTGGTTCAGAGGATTTTGTTGTGTATACCGATGCGTCGAAAAAGGGTCTTGGAGCAGTGTTGATGCAGCGTGGGAAAGTCATAGCCTATGCTTCTCGCCAGTTGAAGGATTACGAGAAGAATTATCCTACGCACGATTTGGAGCTGGCAGCTGTGGTTTTCGCCTTGAAGATTTGGAGACATTATTTGTATGGCGAAAAATGTGAAATTTTCACGGACCACAAGAGTTTGAAGTATTTGTTCTCTCAGAAAGAGCTCAATATGCGGCAGAGGAGGTGGTTAGAGCTTGTCAAAGATTATGATGTGACGATTAGTTACCACCCAGGGAAAGCGAATGTTGTAGCAGATTCTTTGAGCCGTAAATCGAGTTCTTCTTTGAGTTCGATGATTCAGCAGCCGTTGTTGTTAGACTTGCAGCGAGAGGAGATAGCTTTGGTGGTTCCGGGGACCATTGCTCGCTTTTCAGCGTTGGTCATTCGGGCTACTTTGACGGACAGGATCCGTAGAGAGCAGGCTGTTGATGTTCAGTTGTCAGAGTTGAGAGCCAGGGCTGAGGAGAGAGGTAATTCAGAGTTTGGAGTGAATGGAGACGGTTTGATGACATTCAGAGGTCGTATTTGTGTTCCTACTGGTGATGATATTCGGCAAGACGTCTTGACAGAGGCACATACCGCACCATATTCGATACATCCAGGCAGCACCAAGATGTATCAGGATCTTCGTAGACTCTATTGGTGGCCAGGTATGAAGAAAGACATTGCCATGTTTATTTCTCAGTGTCTAACTTGTCAGCAGGTGAAGATTGAGCACCAAGAGACCTGCTGGGACATTGCTATCTTTGCCGATTCCTCAGTGGAAATGGGAGCATATTACGATGGACTTCGTGATTGGTCTTCCCAGAACGCAGAAAGGTTTTAACTCTATTTGGGTTATTGTCGATCGATTGACCAAGTCAGCGCATTTTCTCCCAGTCAAGACGACGTATTCCATGAACCAGTATGCCGAGGATTATATAGCAGAGATTGTTAGACTTCACGGTGTCCCTGTGTCGATTGTGTCTGATCGTGACCCTAGATTTACCTCAGAGTTTTGGAAGAGTTTGCACAGAGCTATGGGTTCACGGTTAGCTTTCAGTACAGCATATCACCCTCAGAGCGACGGTCAATCAGAGAGAGTTATTCAGATTCTAGAGGATAAGCTCAGAGCTTGCACTATTGATTATTCTGGTAGCTGGGATTCTAAATTGCCTCTTGTGGAGTTCACGTACAATAACAGTTACCAGGCGACGATTGGGATGGCACCGTACGAAGCACTTTATGGCAGGAAGTGTAGATCTCCCTTGTATTGGGATGAGATTGGTGAGAGGAAGATGTTGGGTCCAGAGTTGGTCCAACAGACTGCTGATGTAGTTGCTGTTATTAGAGAGAGGATGAAGACAGCGCAGTCGAGACAGAAGAGCTATGCGGATGTACGTCGTAGACCTTTGCAGTTTGAGGTTGGCGATCACGTGTTTTTGAAGATAGCACCTCTCAAGGGTGTGATGCGGTTTGGCAAGAAGGGCAAGTTGAGTCCGAGATTTATTGGCCCCTTTGAGATTTTGGACAGAGTTGGTGATCGAGCCTAGTGGTTAGCCCTACCGCCAGATCTTGACAGAGTCCCTAATGTTTTTCACGTATCGATGCTCAGGAAGTATATTGCGAATCCTTCCCATGTTCTTCGCCACGAGCCATTGGACTTGACGCCGAATTTGACGTACCAAGAGATTCTGGTTCAGATACTGGACCGCAAAGTTAAAGTTTTGAGGAACAAAGATATTGGCATCGTTAAAGTTCTTTGGAGGAACCATTTGATCGAAGAGGCCACGTGGGAACCAGAGGATGAGATGAGAGAGAAGTATCCTGAGTTGTTCGTGCAGTGACGTCAATTTCGAGGACGAAATTCCTCTAAGGAGGGGAGATTGTAATAGCCAAGCCTGGTGTACGGTACGGTTTAAGTTTTCAAAAGTTTATTGACTACTTGGTCAAGTTTAGGTATAGTTTGGATGTTAAGAGTTTCGATTTATGATTTATAGTATGGTTGGTTATAGATGATGTGTAGTGCTTTTGTAGCGGCGTTACGATTAAATTCATGATAAATTGTATATTGATCCAAATGAGGTGAGGCCTTTTCCATTAGAAAGATAAGACATAGAGGTGTAACTTTCTTATTTTGAGTTTTGTTCAAATCATTGTGGAAGGTAAGCCAAAAGTGCCTCGAAGTGTTTCGTGTGTTTCGACGTTCCTCCAGTGACACATGTTGGGAGAATGGGCATAACTTTTTAGTCAGATGTCTAATTGATCTGAAATTTTGAGGGATTCAAGATAAGACATAGAGCTACAACTTTGTAGTTTACCACTTTTCCAAATTATGAAGGGAAGAGGCGTTTCAGAAGCGATCTTTGGAGTGGCAGTGCGCAGAGTGCGCGCCCGGGCGGGAATGTTTGTGCGCCCGGGCGGCCCTTGTTCGAAAATTTGGTATTCTGGCCGAGAGTTCCGTGCCCGCGCGGAAAAAAATGTCCGCCCGAGCGGCCAGCGATTTTTTTAAAAAAGCGTGTTTTTGGAGTTTTAAGTGCTTATATACAAGTGTTGCTCTATTTTCTCTCATTTCTTCCCTCATTCTCGATTCTTCTCTCAAGGGGTGAGCTAGGGTTCCATTTTCTTTCTTTTGTTCTCTTGATTCTAGCCTCTTGTTGGATTATTGGAGTGAGAGCAAGGTTATTTTGGGTTCAAGAAAGCTAAGGTAAGCTTTTGGTTTAGTTTATTCTTGGTTTTGGAGTTGGGAGAAATCATGGGTTTGGTGATGTGTTGATTTTATGGATTAATTGATATGGGTTTATGATTATTGAGTTGTTGATGGTTCAATACATGGTTTATTGTTGTAGGTTTTGTACCAAGATTATAGATTCAAGGTGTTCTTGTGGTTTGTAAGTGGAATTTCATTCTTGTGCTCACATGATTATATATGTATTGTGTTTCAAAGGTTTTATTGTGTTATTCCCTTCATTTGATTCACTATTATGTATTGATACCTTTGTTGTATATTGTGGAGGCAATTGATGTCTCAACTTTGAGAAGGGAATACAAAAGAGAAAGAATATCAAAGTGTTTGATGAAATGTCCCAAAGAAAGAGTTTAAATGTTTTATGGATTGATAGATACATAGTCAGAGATTGCATGCAATTAGTTGATCAACGACCATAGGCTTATATCCCTCAGAGTTGTCGATTTATATCGATGGGATAAGAGCACCACATACAGAGTTACTATTGATATCAATCCACCATAGTAAAGAGAAATACCATCTCATTGTTATGCTATTGCTACGATATACATGTTTCAGAGTTGATGGTATTTTATGTTTTCAAAGCCATGTTTTACAGATTATACTATGTATCATTGCTATGTAAGAGTTCCACTTGCTGAGTTTTATACTCATTTCAGTTATTTCATGTGATGCAGATAAGAACGACGGACCAGGACGTTGATTGTGGCCCGGAGTCATATGCATACGAAGTTGGAAGGAAGATGTTATTTTGCAAGTATTTTTGGATCATGATCATAGGAATAATATTTTGTATTTTGTTATATCATTTGAATGATCATTTATTTACTTTTAAACATTTTATGGTGATGTATTTTGACACTCTTTCCATTTGATAGAAAATTTTAAATTCCGCTGCTATTTTTTTTATTGTAAACGGGTCGAGGTTTCACACGGTCTAGACTTTATGCAACACTTCATAATCTCATTTAGTGGTTCTCATTACATATCATGCATACTCATATCCTCCGAATATCACATCAATGAAGACTAATAAATCTCAAGGCTTACATTTCTCCCCCTCTAAGAAATGATTTCGTCCTCGAAATCACAAGTTATCAATTCAGATATATCAGAAGAAATGTATACAGAGTTTAAATCAAAACTCATCTCAATGACTCCATTCTGAAATCTCAATCTCATGCCAAGTTCTATCTTTCAGATAGTCTCTTTGAGGCCCTGTCACTTACTGTATTTTCAATAATAGAATAGTCTTCATTCTGAAATATCTTTCTTGTACGGATCTGTGATTCTAAATTGGAATAATAATTCAAGAGCATAATATCATAATACCCTTCGAAATAACTCTGACCGAATCAATCTCACAATACTGGCTATACAACATCTGTATATATCAATCAACGGCTCGTACCAAATCAATATCATCAGCTGTTAGCAAATCTGTTTATCCCAGTCAATGATATATTCAATCTTCGGCCCTAAATACCAATCGTCATCATCCGACGTTGGCATATTAAGTCTGTCTGGTCTGGGCTATCTTCATTTTCTTCTGAATTAGCTACATTTTCTTTGTCATATTTCTGACTGTATCAAATCTTATCTCAGGTATCTCCGAGATATTAGTCTTATATCAAAGAAATCTGCAGTACTTCCTGTACAATGTATCGTCAGTAACTATTTCATTATTCATCTGGTTATCTGATAACTATGATCGTACACTAATTCACACAGCGACACTATGTCATATCAACTGGTGCTAGCATCCAGCATTGCAGCTCTCTGGATATCTATCAATATTCGGATAGTACGCTCTGACTATCTGTCAGTCAGTGGATAATATATGAATGAGTTCATGGTACGTTCTGCCACAATTACAAACTCAATCAAAATCACAATTTGATATAGTCTAGTTCTACATTCTAATCAATCTGACCATTTCTTTGACATCGATCTATGTCATTTGGTCATGTTTGTACGTTATCTGGTACAAACTCATAGATATAGATTGAACAATCTGTCAATCACAATCATATCCTATCACAATCTGGAAGTATTATAGTGATCTCATTACGAAATTCATCGAATTATACTCCCCATGTCTAGTTAGAATATACAAATTCTGTAATAACTCTTCTGATTTCTATCTTTCTATCTTCATTAATTGGCGATTCAGACATTTCAGTACAATTCTGCCAACATTTCAGCATAAATTATGCCATAACTGATTTAATCTGTCTATATCAAAACTATTTGTTCGAATTATCATATACTTTCTGTTACCGGAATGACTACTGAATCTATTTCTGTGCGCTTCTGACCCTATCTGTCATTTCCAATTCGAACTATTTGGTATAAACAATCAATTAATAATATAATTTAAAGAAAAATTCCTACCTGGTATTCGGTTCTGATTGTTGATATCAAATTCTGTTGTACAATTCTGAAACCTTTGGCATCACAAGATAATCATTCTCATACCGTAACGAAATCACATATCTGCTACTCTGATCGATGTTCTGTTCTGATTATCGAAATTAAGTTCTGAACATTCTGATTATATCCCTGGACTGCCGAAATTCTTGAATTCAGTTCTGATTCGATTTGAATAATCTATATCAAACACTGACTCAGAATAAAAGTACTATCAAATCAGATTCATAAGATCAATAATCTATACGAATCTAGTGAGTTCAGTAAACTCATAAAACTGCAATTTCTGGCAATACTGTCAATTCTGACTAATCAATCATATCTTCATGTCGCTCAGATCAACTGCTATATATCATCTGCAAATAGAATATGCCCCCAAACAATATAAGCTGTCTCAAATACTGTTTTAGAACAATAACAATACTCAAGCAGATACAAAACAACAATCGTATACGATAATCTATCAATTCAGACCAAAAATAAATTTCTGACAATTCTGACATTTCTGAAATTTCTGATCTTTCTGATCTTTCTGATATCGGTATCATTCTCAGCCACTGATCATAATCTCAACTGTGTCAAATTCAATCAGTATACTAACTTCAGATATCATATACTCGGAGTACAATCTGTTTCAAACAGGATTCATATCTGAAAATTTCTGTATACAATAATCATAGTTCTCAGAGTATTCAATACAATCTTCAGATATTCGATTCAATCAATCAGATGCTACAAATATATCAAAATGTCATAGATACAACGAGCATAAAATCATCAAAATATCTCTGAACCTACTGAAATATGCCAAAGAGAAACACTAAATCAGATGTAACTCCTGGTCGGTACTCTTCTACTGATCTTTTAATTCTTTCACTTCATTCAGTGACATTCTGGACATTCAATATCATTCCGTACTGAATTCTAATAAAACAAACAGTACCTGGTCTCAATTCAATTCTGAAATCTATCTGTCTGATATAAAACAAATCTGAAATCTTATCTGGGCCAACATCAGCCAACTCGTACATCACTGGCAAATCTGCCAATGCTAGACTCGATTTCAGTATGTCTACTGAATACATAAGGATGTCATCTGCTCCTTTCTGTAACAATCGAGTCCCTAGACAACACAAATATAAAAGGAATTCTGAATCTAGAATCCTTACCGTGAAATCTCTACTCATCAGCCATATCTGGTCTGAATCTTATACTCTCCTGACAAGAATTTATAATAGTTCTATACTTGTTCAGCATATTAATATCAATAATGCGGTCAACTCAGAAATACAAGCACATCATAATCTAACTCGACCTCATTCTCATCTTACTGTAGTATACAATATTTCACATAAATCTCTGATGTCAATCTTTCGTTTCCAAGTAAGGGAATCAATACTACAGTATAATCAGCTTCAACAGATACAGCGTATCTCAATGCAACTCAATCAAAGATAATCGTAGGGAATGCATTAGTATATATCAATACCTATGCAATATAATCATAAAAGAACAGTACCTGCCACTCTATCATCAGGTGTGTCCGGTGTCTGTTCCTCGGTCTTCTGCTCCCTAAAATCTTCGGGAATTTTTCTGAGGACAAACTCTAGCAAGGTGTCCTGGCTGTCTAAAAATATGTCAACTAACAGTCACTCCCTGGCATTGCTATGTGGGATGTCTCCCTCCGCAAGTTCTGCAATATACTCCAGTATGACTCGGACTGGAACTACTGGAGCTAGACGAACCACCCAGTCCGCTCCCCAACTTCTTGAATGGCTTCTTTCGAGCTTTCCGCAAATCTTGCTTTCCACTCGTACTGCCGCGATCAAATCGGAGAGGGGATTGCTGTGTCAGGGGTTGCATCGCACACACCCTTTTTAGTTGTCTAATCAGACTCGCCTCCGGTCTCTTCGCTTTACTCAAGGCATCAACAAAATGGTAAGGTCGTTGCATATTCATCAATGCAACTATCTCCGAGTTCAATCCTCTGATGAACTGATCCGCTACAGCTCCATCATTTCCAATTATATTAGGAGCAAAACGCAGTAGAGTAGAGAATTTAGCAACATATCCTTCAATATTCAGTTGACCTTGTCTCAAATTCTCAAACTCTACTCTTTTATCTTCCCGGTACGAAACTGAGAAAAATCTTCGATAAAATTCAGTTCTGAATATTTCCCACGAAATCACTGTACCTTTCTGTTCTAGCATTCTTTTACTTGTAATCCACCAACTTCTGGCAGTCTCTCGTAGCTAGTGGAATATCAGTTTAATTCTCTGCTCATCTGAATAATCAAGTAAATCAAACAGTATTTCAATGTCATCAAACCAGTTCTCACACTCTTCAGACGTCTCGACACCACTCAGAATCAGCGGCTGAAATAACTGAAATTCTTCCAACTGTATTTCCATATGAGTTTCTGATACATCTATCTGTTCAGTCGAAGCACTACCCCTTTCTGGAATTCTCCGTGGAGGTATATCTGCTTATCAAACCATTAGTACTCAAATACTACAAATATGTTCTAATCTTTCTCTGATCATCTTAATGCTGATCATGAATCAGATCTGATTCATACTCAATAATACATAATACCAACTCAAATCAGATAATCAGGTAAACATGTATTTCAAAGCAGTAAAGCATAATGTCATGCTAGCACACACAATGTAAGTCAACATTAAAATAAATCTCATGCTAGCAATCACATGCAAGGAAAGAAAACTCACTCTACCCCACTCATTCTCTTCTATCTCAGTCTAAAGGATCTATCGCTCTGATACCACCTGTTGTGGGGACGCGGACGCTAATCATCTTCTTAATCATCTTTGGGATTTAATTATCAATTAAGATAAACAGGGTCTAAAAATTTTTCTTTAAAATGCGGAAGGTAATGGAATCAATCTATTATAAATCTCAGTATAAAAGTACAATAATGTACAACAATTATTCAAACTAGTCTAAGGTTCAACTACTAAATTTCAAGTATTAAACCAAGTCGACAATAAGTCAGGAATCACCACTCTAACTCATCTTGTGAAGGGCCTAAAACTCCTTTCTTGAAAATTTGCGGAAAATTAAAAATTTTCTTTTTAAAAGAACTTAAATGGCCTCATTCATAAAAATCACTGGTGAATCAAGTTCCATATTTCAAAATATTGCAGCGGAAGAAAATTAAAGTTTTGCCAACAACAACGATTTAAAAATATCCAACGACTGATAAAATTGTTTGCGGAATAAAATAACAACTGCTGCACTGAGGTCCTCGGGTACCACTACTGCCGACCCAAGCTGGCTCACTGGTCCCCGCCCTCGGCCCTGGCCTCATCAGTACCTACAACAATCAAGTCTAGTGAGCCTAAAGACTCAGCATGCATAAATCGCATCTAACGAGTAAAAATCTGAAT
This sequence comes from Primulina tabacum, assembly GCF_025594145.1. Lineage (NCBI taxonomy): Eukaryota > Viridiplantae > Streptophyta > Magnoliopsida > Lamiales > Gesneriaceae > Primulina > Primulina tabacum. Next base: position 13,104,377 of record NC_134556.1, on the reverse strand, counting down.
TTAAAATATGCATGAGTTAACATATCCTGTCCTGAGGCATACTGAAAATAATCTGTACTGAGCAATTATAATACGTGCATAACTGAACTGAAATCACTGTAAAAATATTTGCTCCTTGGAGCCTGTACTGAAATATCTGGTAAAATTTTCTGTTGAGATTATGTTTTACGCCTGTGGCCACTGCACTAAGCTGAACTGATCGGTAACTGGCTACCGGGGAGGCTGAAACTGAACTGAGCTGGCCGGTCACTGGCGACCGGGTGGTACCATACTGAACTGATCGGTCACTGGCGACCGTATAAAATAACACTCCCACATAGTGAATGAACCACAAGCCATATCGAATAAATCTCAAAAATAATCATTTTCTATTTAATGCACGTAAAATAATTAACTGGCGTAATGAAAATTCCTGTAATTTTACTAAATGGATTGGATTGGATCGTCCTCAGGCTCGGTGCAACCTAACTGGGCTATGAAAAATATGCAATAGCTTAAACTTGACCAACTATGCAATTTACGTTCAAAAGATGCGACTATGATGCCTAATGACTTCGCATTTAATCATGACTCCGAGCCAACCTGAACCGACACCGAACCGACATATAGTCATGATTAAAATACGCTGAAAAATCATAAAATAATGCTCCTAAAATGATAGGGTCGAAATCTAGGTGAAATGAAGGCCAAAACAAGAAACGCTCTTTCGAGAGTCAATTTGGCACATTGCACCGTAAATTCTCGTATGACCTCAAAAATGATCCAAATGACAAACGGTCAAAAACATGACCTTCCTAACTCAATGAGGCACTGTCCAGTCCAAGGCCATGGGCTAAAAGCCAACCAAGAACTCGAACGAGCCTCTGAACCGACACAGCAACTTGCTGTAATTTCCAGCAGCTGCGCAACTACAAGACTTGAGTTGGTTTCGAGACTATCGGCCATTAGGGGCGTGAACCACCAACCAGAGACTCTTACCAACATCCCAAGGAATGATTTGAACCATGGCTAAGGGCCCTAGGCCAGCCACAATCCGCATCACACCATAACTCAACCGAAGGGTCCAACCGAGAGCATCTTGAATGCGTGTGTAGTGTTTATGCTATGATCGATGTCTTGCGTCATTCCAGTGGCCATTTGATTGACCATGGCACGATCTAGACATCTAGGGGCATGATATGAACCGTGGCTAAGGGCCATAGGCCAACCAAGATCCACACCAAGCAAACACAAACCGAAACCAAAAGCTGTCCAATTGAAGTAGCCGAAGGGGTATAGGGGCTGTTGTGATGTTTTTATTAAAAACCGATGAACCATGGACCAAGCCACCAAAAGGGCAACTTAGTCACGTCTTAGACTTGCTAGGGAAGTGATCCAACCATGGCTATAGGCCCTTGGGGCAGCCAAGATCAGATCCAACCCCTTGACACAAAAACTGAAATTTCGAAACACAAATCTGCGCCTATGGGAACTTGCTGTCATTCTGAATTTCCAGCAAGTATGGGGCTGGTTTGAATAGACCAAAATGGTCCTAATGCATCCTATTACGTGTCTAGGAGTCGCCTTGGGAGCCTGGAGTCGATCCAATACCTGAAACTCACAAACCAAAAGAAACCGTGAAGCTTGCCAAGGAATTCGAAAATTCTGCATGTGTGGTTTCAAAATATTTTGACATGGATCTCGATTTTTACTTGAATAAACATGATCATGTACTGAAAAATAAATGATAATATGACTTGATTGAGGTTTGAAAGAAATCTAGACATGCCTGGTTTCGTTTCGAAAGAAAACGAACGAAACAACGACAACGCGGCACGGAGGAGGTGGAGCGCTTCTCTTTTCTACCTTACCTTGCTCTCGATTTTTCTCTCTTTCTCCCTAGCTGTTATTCACGTTTTTTTCTACTGAAAATGGGTCTGATTTCGGTGGGGAGGGAGTGTGATGGAGTGGTTATGAGGGGTGAGGAGAAGGGTGCACAATATAAGGAAGAATCAAGACCAAGTCCACTCCCCTTTGAATTTTAAATTTTGAATTGATATCAAATGAGTTGGTGGATGCTTCTAGGAGGTAGTGGCCGAAATTTTGCTTATTTTCTAGTCTAGGATATGTCCATTAATTAATTAAATTGTTCTCCCAAAAATCCTAGAATTATCCTACTAATTACATGCAAAGAATTGGTCAAAGTTGATGAGTTGGAAAATGAATCTTCTAGCACTAAGGGTGGCCGAAAAATGCATGATAAATAAAGGGAAATGTTGATTATCTAGTCAACTAATAATCCTTGAAAGCCTTACTAATCCTTTAAATAATTTTAGTGAGCTAACCCCTTAATTAAATAACTTAAATGAGTTCATTTCTTAATCACCTCAAATAATTAAATTAAATCCTCAAACCTCCCTTTCTAACTTAAATGAACTTGGTTGCTAGCTAAATTAACTTCTGGAAATATTTCTCGAATCTTAAATTCTATCTCAAAACTCCAACTCCGGTCCGGCCTCACTGAAATAACTGAAATGCTAAAGATCAAACTACTGAACTGAAATAATAAAATAATTAACTTCAAACAAATGCATTTAAAATAATCATGCAATGAAGTCAATTAAATTTAAAAATCTAGAATTATGCATGGCTTATACGTCTACTGATATACGGGTTCTACAATCCTTCCCCCCTTAAATAAATTTCGTCCTCGAAATTAGAACTCACCGAATAACTCAGGGTATCTACTTCTCATCTCCGGCTCAGACTCCCACGTAGCTTCCTCCTCTGAATGGTTGAGCCATTTGACTTTGACTCGCTTAACCAACTTGTTCCGAAGTTTCTTCTCCTGTCTGTCTAGGATCTGCACGGGTCTCTCCTCATAAGATAATCAGCACATGCGAAGGATTTGCCATATACTTCCTCAGCATGGAGACGTGAAAGACATTGTGTACTCCGGCCAGATTCGGCGGAAGAGCCACACGATACGCTAGCGTCCCAACTCTGCCGAGGATCTCAAACGGTCCAATGAATCTCGGACTGAGCTTCCCTATCTTGCCAAATCTCATGACACCCTTCATAGGTGCCACTTTCACGAAGACATGATCGCCCACTGCAAACTCTAACTCTCTCCTCCGCTGATCGGCATAACTCTTCTGTCGGCTCTTAGCAGTCCTCATCCTATCACGGATCTTGACTACTACATCTGCTGCCTGCTGAACAATCTCTGGACCCAACTCTGCTCTCTCTCCTACTTCATCCCAATGAACAGGAGATCTACACTTGCGGCCATACAGTGCTTCATACGGAGCCATACCTATGGACGACTGGAAACTGTTGTTATAGGTGAACTCTACCAATGGTAAGTTCGACTCCCAACTCCCAGAGAAATCAATGACGCAAGCACGGAGAAGATCCTCTAAGATCTGAATAACTCGCTCCGACTGTCCATCTGTCTGCGGATGGAAAGCTGTGCTAAACAGCAACTTCGTACCCATAGTCGAATGCAAACTCTTCCAAAACGAGGAAGTGAATCTGGGATCTCTATCGGATACGATAGAAACTGGAATACCATGGAGTCGGACTATCTCTCGGATATACAGCTCTGCATACTAAACCATGGTGAAAGTCGTCTTAATAGGCAAGAAGTGCGCTGATTTGGTAAGACGATCTACAATCACCCAGATAGCATTCGATCCTCTGGCTGACCTCGGCAATCCGGTCACAAAGTCCATGGTAACATTCTCCCACTTCCACTCGGGAATAGGGAGAGGCTTGAGCAAACCTGCTGGTCTCTGATGCTCGGCCTTCACTAACTGGCAAGTCAGGCACTCGGATACAAAACGCCTGATGTCCTTCTTCATTCCTGGCTACCAATACAATAGCTGCAGATCTTTGTACATCTTCGTACTCCGAGGGTGAATGGAGTACGGGGACGTATGGGCCTCTGATAAGATGTCTGCTCGGATAGAATCACTGCTAGGAACCCATATCCTATCTCGGTATCTCACCATACCGTCGCTGACTGAATACAAAACACTGCCCTTGGCTTCATCTCTCTTCTTCCACTGTGCCAACTGCTCATCTGCTGCCTGACCGCTGCGGATACGGTCAATAAGAGAGGACTGGATAGTCAAGGTAGATAAACGAGGAACTCTACCTCGAGGGTAAGTCTCAAGATCAAACCTCTGCATCTCAATCTGAAGAGGTTTCTGCATCGTCAAATGAGCCATCACTGCGACTTTCCTGCTCAAAGCATCCGCAACTACATTAGCTTTACCCGGGTGGTAGCTAATGTCACAATCGTAGTCTTTCACAAGCTCCAACCAACGCCTCTGACGCATGTTCAGCTCCTTCTGCGTAAAGAAATACTTGAGGCTCTTATGGTCGGTAAAGATCTGGCACTTCTCTCCATACAGATAGTGCCTCCAAATCTTCAAAGCAAAAACTACGGCCGCTAACTCCAGATCATGGGTAGGGTAATTCTTCTCGTGGATTTTCAGCTGTCGAGAAGCATACGCTATCACTCTCCCATGCTGCATATAAAGGACACACTCGCCGGATCATGACGGTACAGCCAAAACTGGTGCTGAGATAAGAGCTTGCTTCAAAGTATCGAAGCTCTTCTGACACTCCTCGCTCCCCACAAACTTCACATTTTTCTTGGTCAGTGCTGTGAGTGGAACGACAATGGATGAGAATCCCTGAATGAATTTCCTGTAATATCCTGCTAGCCCAAGAAAACTGCGGATCTCTGATGCATTCTGAGGCACAACCCAATCTCTGACTGCTGCAACTTTCGCCGGGTCTACCTCAATGCCACTGCTAGAAACAATGTGGCCCAAGAAAGCCACCTTCTCTAACTAGAATTCGCACTTACTGAACTTTGCGAATAGTTTATGTTTCTGCAATGTCTGCAACACTGTGGTCAGATGCCTGCTGTGCTCCTCCCGACTCTTGGAGTAGACGAGAATGTCATCTATGAACACTATCACAAACTGGTCGAGGTACGGCTCAAATACGCGATTCATTAGATCCATGAAGATCGCTGGCGCATTCGTCAGACCGAATGGCATCACTAGGAACTCGTAGTGACCATAACGAGTCCTGAAAGCTGTCTTCGAGACATCAGCATCTCTCACCCTCAACTGGTGATAACCAGAACGCAGATCTATCTTGGAGAAAATCGAAGCTCCCTGCAACTGGTCAAACAGATCCTCAATCCTCGGCAGTGGGTATTTATTCTTCACTTTAACCCTGTTCAACTCCCGGTAGTCAATGCAAAGCCTCATCGAGCCATCCTTCTTTTTCACAAATAAGACCGGCGCGCCCCATGGAGAAAAGCTCGGGCGAATGAACTCCTTGTCGAGAAGTTCCTGGATCTGCTTCTTAAGCTCTGCCATCTCTGTCGGTGCTAGCCGGTACGGCGCTTTGGATATCGGAGCCGTACCTGGCATAAGCTCAATGGAAAACTCCACCTCTCTCTCGGGTGGCATACCAGAGACGTCTTCGGGAAAAACGTCTAAGAAATCTCTGACAACCGGAACATCTGAGGCTGACTGGCTGGGTTCCTCGGGGACAGATAAAAAGGTCGCTAGAAATGCCCGACACCCTCTATGCATGAGCTTCCTAGCCTGAACATAAGGAATAATGCGCGGTAAAGAAAAGTACCTGTCCGCCTCAAATAAGAACTGCTCCATTCCAGGCGGTCGGACCAGAACGGATCTCCGCTGGAAGTCTATCAACACTCTGTTCCTCAATAGCCAGTCCATCCCTAGGATGATGTCAAATTCTGGCATCGGTAGCACAATCAGATCCGCATAAACAAGATTACCGTGCAACTCAAGGTCTATATCTCGGATAACATTGGTAGCTGCCATCTCCTCGCCTGACGGCAACACTACTGAAAAGGCTGTATCTAGCCCAATGGTCTGGATCTTGAGAAAGTTTGCAAAGACCTCCGAAATAAATGAGTGAGTGGCCCCTGAATCTATCAAGGCCTTGGTAGCGGAACCAGATATAAAAATTCTCCCTGAAAGAGCGGAGCTCTAAGTTGAATCCCACTACAAGATCTAAACTTATAGACATGCAAAGGTCTAGGTTCCTCTAGCTTAATTTCCCCGAAATAAATCTGAGTAGAGCATGCAATCCTATAACAGTTCTAAGTTCAAAATCTAAATCCCGATTCCCAAAACGCGGAAATTCAAATAATAACTTAAAGTTTAGAGGTACCTGTCAACAACATAGTCTCCGGGTTGGTTTCCGCGGCATGGAGAGCAAAAACTCTGCCTTGGGTAGGCAGATTCCTCTGAGGACACTGCAGCAACATGTGGTCTGGACTGCCACACTTAAAACACTTTCCTGAGCCAGCCATACATGCTCCAGGATGGCGACGTGAGCACCTGGGACAAACTGGGTGCTCCTGAGTCCTCGGGGCTGGGCGTCCCCGCTGCTGCTGCTGGCCTCGGTTCCTGGGCGGTCCATGAAAAGGCCTCTTATTCTGCTGCTGATGCTGATGAGGAGGAGGGCGGTGCGGTGCCTGGACTGGGCGCTTGCCCTGGCGATCCCTGTCGATATCCCGCAGATCCTGCTCTGCGGCTAAGGCCTTGGAGACGGCAACCTCATAAGTAGCAGGGTCAGATACCCTAACATCCCGGCGCAAGATCGGCCGTAAACCCACCAGGAAGTGCATCAGCTTGGCTCTGGCATCATTTGCTATCAGGGGCACAAAGTGACAGCCCCTCTCGAACTTACGGATAAACTCCGTAACCGACATATCCCCCTGTCTCAGACTCATGAACTCGGTGGTCAGCCTGGTGCGAACCTCCTCAGCAAAATACTTGGAGTAGAAAACCTCCGTAAAGCGGGTCCAAGAAAGTGTAGCCAATGTCAGGGCTACCGAAGCTCCTTCCCACCATAAGCGGGCGTCTCCAGTGAACAAGTAGGTGGCACATCGGACTCGGTCTGCGTCCCCCAGCTCCATAAAATCGAAGATAACCTCGAGGGATTTGATCCATCCCTCGGCAACCATGGGGTCAGATGCCCCAGAGAATTCCTTCGAGCGCATCTTCATGAATCGCTCATAAACAGCCTCGGGCCCTGTCGGCCTGGCTGCGGCTACGGCTACGGCTGCGGCGTTGCCCCCCGCAAACTGTGCGAAGAACTGTGCCATCCCAGCTAACATCTGGGCACTCATGTCCGGTGGGGGCGGTGGAGGAGGTGGTAGGTCTCCCTCCGGTCTATGCTCCTCTCTGTCCTCTCGGCGAGGCTCCTCCTCTCTGTTGCGCTCTAAAATGCGTCTAGGGGGCATACTGTTCCAACATAACCCATACGTAACTAACATGCATAATTCCATAATTTATTTTAAATGAACTCTGAAATACTGAAAATCTGGAAGCATGCTGACAAAATAATTCATGCTTTAACTAAAATGCTGAACAAAATGCTGAACTGAAAAACTTATAGACCGAAGACGTGGCTTCGTGAGCTTCTCGCGGTCAGTAGTAGTGAAACCCTATACAGAACCACCGCTCTGATACCAATTGTGAAGGGCCTAAAACTCCTTTCTTGAAAATTTGCGAAAAATTAAAAATTTTCTTTTTAAAAGAACTTAAATGGCCTCATTCATAAAAATCACTGGTGAATCAAGTTCCATATTTCAAAATATTGCAGCGGAAGAAAATTAATGTTTTGCCAACAACAACGATTTAAAAATATCCAACGACTGATAAAATTGTTTGCGGAATAAAATAACAACTGCTGCACTGAGGTCCTCGGGTACCACTACTGCCGACCCAAGCTGGCTCACTGGTCCCCGCCCTCGGCCCTGGCCTCATCAGTACCTACAACAATCAAGTCTAGTGAGCCTAAAGACTCAGCATGCATAAATCGCATCTAACGAGTAAAAATCTGAATTTAAAATATGCATGAGTTAACATATCCTGTCCTGAGGCATACTGAAAATAATCTGTACTGAGCAATTATAATACGTGCATAACTGAACTGGAAATCACTGTAAAAATATTTGCTCCTTGGAGCCTGTACTGAAATATCTGGTAAAATTTTCTGTTGAGATTATGTTTTACGCCTGTGGCCACTGCACTAAGCTGAACTGATCGGTAACTGGCTACCGGGGAGGCTGAAACTGAACTGAGCTGGCCGGTCACTGGCAACCGGGTGGTACCATACTGAACTGATCGGTCACTGGCGACCGTATAAAATAACACTCCCACATAGTGAATGAACCACAAGCCATATCGCATAAATCTCAAAAATAATCATTTTCTATTTAATGCACGTAAAATAATTAACTGGCGTAATGAAAATTCCTGTAATTTTACCAACTGGATTGGATTGGATCGTCCTCAGGCTCGGTGCAACCTAACTGGGCTATGAAAAATATGCAATAGCTTAAACTTGACCAACTATGCAATTTACGTTCAAAAGATGCGACTATGATGCCTAATGACTTCGCATTTAATCATGACTCCGAGCCAACCTGAACCGACACCGAACCGACATATAGTCATGATTAAAATACGCTGAAAAATCATAAAATAATGCTCCTAAAATGATAGGGTCGAAATCTAGGTGAAATGGAGGCCAAAACACGAAACGCTCTTTCGAGAGTCAATTTGGCACATTGCACCGTAAATTCTCGTACGACCTCAAAAATGATCCAAATGACAAACGGTCAAAAACATGACCTTCCTAACTCAATGAGGCACTGTCCAGTCCAAGGCCATGGGCTAAAAGCCAACCAAGAACTCGAACGAGCCTCTGAACCGACACAGCAACTTGCTGTAATTTCCAGCAGCTGCGCAACTACAAGACTTGAGTTGGTTTCGAGACTATCGGCCATTAGGGGCGTGAACCACCGACCAGAGACTCTTACCAACATCCCAAGGAATGATTTGAACCATGGCTAAGGGCCCTAGGCCAGCCACAATCCGCATCACACCATAACTCAACCGAAGGGTCCAACCGAGAGCATCTTGAATGCGTGTGTAGTGTTTATGCTATGATCGATGTCTTGCGTCATTCCAGTGGCCATTTGATTGACCATGGCACGATCTAGACATCTAGGGGCATGATATGAACCGTGGCTAAGGGCCATAGGCCAACCAAGATCCACACCAAGCAAACACAAACCGAAACCAAAAGCTGTCCAACCGAAGTAGCCGAAGGGGTATAGGGGCTGTTGTGATGTTTTTATTAAAAACCGATGAACCATGGACCAAGCCACCAAAAGGGCAACTTAGTCACGTCTTAGACTTGCTAGGGAAGTGATCCAACCATGGCTATAGGTCCTTGGGGCAGCCAAGATCAGATCCAACCCCTTGACACAAAAACTGAAATTTCGAAACACAAATCTGCGCCTATGGGAACTTGCTGTCATTCTGAATTTCCAGCAAGCATGGGGCTGGTTTGAATGGACCAAAATGGTCCTAATGCATCCTATTACGTGTCTAGGAGTCGCCTTGGGAGCCTGGAGTCGATCCAATACCTGAAACTCACAAACCAAAAGAAACCGTGAAGCTTGCCAAGGAATTCGAAAATTCTGCATGTGTGGTTTCAAAATATTTTGACATGGATCTCGATTTTTACTTGAATAAACATGATCATGTACTGAAAAATAAATGATAATATGACTTGATTGAGGTTTGAAAGAAATCTAGACATGCCTGGTTTCGTTTCGAAAGAAAACGAACGAAACAACGACGACGCGGCACGGAGGAGGTGGAGCGCTTCTCTTTTCTACCTTACCTTGCTCTCGATTTTTCTCTCTTTCTCCCTAGCTGTTATTCATGTTTTTTCTACTGAAAATGGGTCTGATTTCGGTGGGGAGGGAGTGTGATGGAGTGGTTATGAGGGGTGAGGAGAAGGGTGCACAATATAAGGAAGAATCAAGACCAAGTCCACTCCCCTTTGAATTTTAAATTTTGAATTGATATCAAATGAGTTGGTGGATGCTTCTAGGAGGTAGTGGCCGAAATTTTGCTTATTTACTAGTCTAGGATATGTCCATTAATTAATTAAATTGTGCTCCCAAAAATTCTAGAATTATCCTACTAATTACATGCAAAGAATTGGTCAAAGTTGATGAGTTGGAAAATGAATCTTCTAGCACTAAGGGTGGCCGAAAAATGCATGATAAAATAAAGGGAAATGTTGATTATCTAGTCAACTAATAATCCTTGAAAGCCTTACTAATCCTTTAAATAATTTTAGTGAGCTAACCCCTTAATTAAATAACTTAAATGAGTTCATTTCTTAATCACCTCAAATAATTAAATTAAATCCTCAAACCTCCCTTTCTAACTTAAATGAACTTGGTTGCTAGCTAAATTAACTTCTGGAAATATTTCTCGAATCTTAAATTCTATCTCAAAACTCCAACTCCGGTCCGGCCTCACTGAAATAACTGAAATGCTAAAGATCAAACTACTGAACTGAAATAATAAAATAATTAACTTCAAACAAATGCATTTAAAATAATCATGCAATGAAGTCAATTAAATTTAAAAATCTAGAATTATGCATGGCTTATACGTCTACTGATATACGGGTTCTACACATCTTCTCTCATCATCTTCTTGACCCCGATCTTGTCCCACCTGTTGTCATGCACACATACAAAACAAGACAACAGCTGGATACTCCGGTGAGAATAAATCCCAGTATAAAACATGTATACATGCATATACACAATATAAATCATAAAGCATATTATCATGCATAAAATTCATAACAATAGGTTTCATAGTCTAGGAAACCAAATCAAAATAAGCATGCAGTAACAATGGATTCCATAATCCCTGGAATCAAAATAAAATAAGCATGCAACTCAATTCAATTCATATCTTGACTCGACTCGACTCTAACTCTAGGGATCCCGGTGTGAATAAAACGTCACTGTCTGTCACCTACCCTCCCAATCGGGGTAACTGTACGTCTTATTCCTAGACTTCGGTCATGTCTGTATCGAATGTCTACAATCGGAGTGAATCTGATCCGAAGCGTCAATACCACCGAACATCTAGTTTGGCAAGTCTGCCAATGACTCTCCTAGGTCAATGCTTGAATATAAATCTATAAACAAGGCATCGTCATATCAAGAGATTTGAATATAATTCTATAAACAAATCAATTATATCAAAAGGTAAACAACAACCCTAGTATGTGATTTTGTTGGGCAACTCAAATTGAATCTCATTTGAGTTGTGTTTTCCCCAAAACAAAACATGAATTATACCTTTGTCTTCCCGGTCTGACGAAGACGAAGTCTTGTATTCAAATCTGTCCATAACCAGTCTGGCAATGACAATCGTATAAATACAATATCAGTATATAATGCGATTCAAAACTTGTTCTGATCAATACTCAAATCGGTATATAATCTGATCCATATCTGAACAAGGTACAATCTAATTCATATCAATGATATCATGATACAATCGAAATCATTACTGAATCTGATCAATATCAATCTACTGATGTTTCGACGGCATAACAATACAGTCACGATAACCCCGTCTATCTCAACATCACAGATATAATATCAGAATTCATAACCAGTATCAGTATAACTCATAATCTGAATAATAACACAACTCTGATATAAAATCTCAACTAAATCAACTCTGAAATTCATAACAATTTCATAAATAGTCTATTCTTTGATCTGACTTCAGTTATACCATGTCTACTGTAGTAGAAACATTATATCTGATTCATATTCAATTTTGACAATATCATAAATTCAAATCATGTCTAAACGTAACGAAACTTACGTCCAGTTGTAGACTGCGTCGATAGGAACACAGTACTGAAGTCGAATTCAAAAACAGACGGACGGATTTCTCACAAAAGGCGTAAGAATATTTCAATTCTTTTTTTGCACTTCCTCGGCTCTTTCTTCCCTTCCTTCTCATGAATTTGCATGCAGGTATATATATATATATATGGATCACATTGCATGTAAGGCACATGGCTAAATGTGCTTACTGCACGTTTCACCGCGGGTGCACTAGGCATATTGATCATCATCCAAAATTTCAGAAACAGCGACCGCGGGTGCGCTCTGTCTTGCACCGTGGGTGCGCTGACCTCACTGTAGCAGAACTGCGGGTGCGGTCTGTCTCGCACCGCCGGTGCGGTGTCACTTCCGTAATTAATCTCCAACTCTCTGTCCATCAACCGCGGGTGCGGTCTAGACTTTATGCAACACTTCATAATCTCATTTAGTGCTTCTCATTACATATCATGCATACTCATATCTTCCGAATATCACATCAATGAAGACTAATAAATCTCGAGCCTTACAGATTCCTATGTGTATTGTTGTGTACTAGAGATTGATAGAATGCACATTGACTATGCCATTTCAGATTTGTATTGGCAACTTTGACATCGAGACTTCGACATCGACAAAGATTGAACGACAAGAGAGGTATAATTCATGTGAATTCGGGAAGATACAACTCAAATGAGATTCGATTTGAGTTTCCCAAAATCACATACTTGTTATGTTTGTACTTTATATTGATTTATATATATGTACTGAGATAGGAGAGTCATTGGTAGATACGCCAATTTTCTAAACGTTCGGTGCTATCGAAGCATAGGGGAAGATTCACTCCGATTGTAGAATTCGATACAGACAGGACCGAAGTTTAGGAATAAGATGTAACGCCACCCCGATTGGGAGAGTAGGTGGGAGACCTGTTACATCTTATTCACACCGGGATCCCTAGAATTAGATATGAATTGAGTCAAAGATATGAGTTTGAATTACACTGCTTGACTTATTCTGATTATGTTTTATAGTCTATAAGATGTATTGTTGTTGATTACATCCATGATAGTATGTTCATGATTTATATTGTGTATATGCAAGTATACATGTTTTATACTGGGATTTGTTCTCACCGGAGTTTCTGGCTGTTGTTGTGTCTGTATGTGTGCATAACGACAGGTGGGACAGGATCTGGGTCGCGACAGAGATGAGAGATCGAGATAGCGTGGAGATTACAGGCATAGAAGAAGACTACTAGTGGTTTCTTACTAGACATGTACTACGTGTGGTGTGTAGTTAGTATTGAACACTAGTTTGTATACTTTTGAAATGAAACAAGACATGTATTTATGTTTGTTGAAATAAAAGAGATAAAGTTATTGTGCTTTATTTATATACATTTGATTTAATGTTAAAAGCAAAATTTTGACCCACATTTTCTAGCAAATATCCAATTAATCCCAAAAAAAATTGAGTTAGAGCCCGGGTCCTCACAACAGGTGGTATCAGAGCAGTAGGTTCTGTAGACTGAAATAGATGTGAATGAGCGGGGTAGATCGAGTCGTCTTCCTTGCTTTTCTTGTGTTAGCATGATTTATTGCTTTTCCTATTACATGTTGTCTCGTTATCTAAGTTGATTTACAGCATGTATTCACAAAGACTGAATCAGAACCGATTCTGGATCAGAGGTATATGATCAGAGGAGGGCTGAGACAGATTGTATAGATTGTGTATTAATCTGTTTGATATTCAGATATGCCGCCTCGACGAGTATCGTAACCAGCAGCAGGTCGGGTACCAGAACAGAATAGTACATCCAATGTAATGCCCTAGATTTCATATCATGTTAAGCGAATATTATCAAATTTGAACTAATGTGATTATAGTCGGGCCATTACGAGACAAAATTTGGCCAAGCATATGAATTACACAACTCGTGGATAGAGAGTCTGGCGCCCGAGCAGTAGTTTTTGACCGCCCGAGCGCCAGTGTTCATCCAATATATGTTGCGGGCAGAAGAGGTGGCGCCCGGGCGGTAGGTTGTTACCGCCCGAGCGCCAAGGTGCAATTTGGAAATGCTTGGACAGAGAATGCCGCGCCCGAGCGGTAGTTTAGCACCGCTCGTGTGGGCACCCGGGCTCTAACTCAATTATTTTCGGGATTAATTGGATCTTTATTCAAAATGTGGGTCAATTTTCGCTTTTTAACATTAATTCAAATGTAAATACTAAGCATAATATATTTCTTTACTTAATTACAACTCATATAATATACATGTCATGTTTTACTACTACAAACACATCACTAGTGTTTAATACAAACCATAAACTACGAGTAGTACAAATCTAGTACAACATCACTAGTGATCTTCTGCGCCCGTAGTCACCACGCTATCTTGATATCATCTCTGACGTGACCCAGATCCTGCCCCATCTGTTGTTATGCACACATACAGACATAACAACAGCCGGAAACTCCGGTGAGAACAAATCCCAGTATAAAACATGTATACATGCTGATACAAAATCATAAATCATGCCTGAAAGCAATAACAATGGCTCCTTAGTCTATGAAACCGATCTATCTAAACATGCAATTCAAATCAACTCGTCTTGACTCGAATCGACTCTACTCTAGAGATCCCGGTGTGAATAAGACGTCAATGGCTGTCACCTACCCTCCCAATCGGGGTGACTGTACGTCTTATTTCTAGACTTCGGTCATATCTGTATCGAATGTCTACAATCGGATTAAATCTGGTCTGAAGCGTCGATACCACCGAGCATCTAGTTTGGCAAGTCTGCCAATGACTCTCCTATCTCAAATGCATGAATATAAATCTATAAATGCATAATCATATCAAGAGATTTGAATATAAATCTATAAACAAATCACATTCATATCACAAAATAAACAACAATTCTAGTATGTGATTTGGTTGGGAAACTCAAATTGAATCTCATTTGAGTTGTGTCTTCCCCAAACAAAACATGAATTATACCTTTCGTCGCACAATCTGTGTCGTAGTCAAAGTCTCGAAGACGAATCTGTCAATACCAAATCTGAAATGGAAATGTTGATACATATTCTATTAATCTCTAATCTCAATCAACACATATCCAATTCAATACTTGATCTCGGTACAATTTGACGGCATAACAACGTAATTTCTCGATACCGGTCAATCCATCTCTCAACATATATCACCCACAAGCCATAACATCAATAACAACAATCATAATCTCCCAAAATCTGCTTTATCTCAATTCATACAAGATGGAATTTCATAACAATAGCATACAGTGTCCGTTCTTCGATCCGGTTGCAAATATACTATGTCCAACATGTCAAGAATACATAATAACCATCATATCATAATTTTTTTCAACACATGGAATCTAAATCATGCTGAAACATAACCCAACTTACATCCTCTTGTAGCCTTTGAAGTGAGGAACAAGAATCTAAGCTTGGATTAACTTTTGGATGAGTAATTCTTACACAACCAAATGATAAAGATGGAGGGAAAGGCTTGAAGAAACTCTCTCTATCGTTGCTGGTCTGCTGGAATGGAGAAGAAGTGAGTCATGCTCAACTTATATATACCTCAGGCCATGTGTCAACATTAAATTCAAAGGTGGATTTCTCGCACCAAGCACCGCGGGTGCGCTTCTTCATGACCGCGGGTGCGCTGTGCTCACGGCACCACTTTTCATTTTTCAAAATTTAATGACCGCGGGTGCGGTGTTGCTTCGTACCAAATTTCCTACCCTACTGGACATTAACCGCGGGTGCACTCCTTCTAGACCGCGGGTGCGGTGACCCTACTGTAAAATTGGCCAACTTTCTGTCCATGCACCGCGGGTGCGGTATCAAAAGGTGCGCGGGTGCGGTCTCTTTCTTCAAGCAACACTTTATCTTTTCATTTAGCGCCTCTCATTACATGTCATGCATACTCATATCTTCCGAATATCACATCAATGAAAACTAATAAATCTCAAGCCTTACATTTCTCCCCCTCTAAAAAAATGATTTCGTCCTCGAAATCGCAGGTCATCAATCATATCATAAATGAAAACAATATAATCAAAAGCTGAATAAATACTCACATCATGTAAACAACTCGGGATATTTCTGTCTCATATCTGTTTCGTCTCCCAAGTCGCTTCTTCAGTGCCATGACGACTCCACTGGACTTTCACTAGCGGAATAATCTTTGTTCTGAGCTGTTTTTCTTTCCGATCGAGAATCTGTACCGGTTGCTCAGTATAACTCAAAGTCTGATCAAGTTCAGCTTCGTCAGGCTGAATGACATGAGAACAATCTGGCATGTATCTACGCAGCATCGATACATGAAAAACGTCATGTATCCCGGATAGAGAAGGAGGAAGAGCCAGTCGATATGCTCGATCGCCAATCTTTTCAAGAATCTCGTATGGACCGATGTATCCAGGAGACAACTTCCCGCGTTTGCCAAATCTGACAACGCCTCTGAAGGGAGAAATCTTCAAAAATACTCTGTCCCCTTTTTCAAATACAAGCGGTCTACGTCTGATATTGGCATATTTGGCTTGCTTATCATGTGCCGTCTTCATTCTCTTCTGAATGATCTTCACCTTCTAAGTCATTTCCCGAATCATATCAGGCCCAAGTTCTGGTACTTAAGATATATCATCCCAGTACAACGGAGATCTGCACTTCTTGCCATACAATGCTTCAAACGGTGCCATCTCTATGCTCGTTTGATAGCTGTTGTTGTATGAGAATTCACACAACGGTAGTGAATCTTGCCAACTAGTGCCAAAGTCTAGCACTACAGCTCTCAACATATCCTCTAAAGTCTGGATAGTCTGCTCTGACTGTCCGTCTGTCTGGGGATGATAAGCAGTGCTCAGGTGCAATGTTGTACCTAAAGCTTGCCGCAGACTGTGCCAAAAGTGAGAAGTGAATCGTGGATCACGGTCTGATACGATAGACTTCGGCACACCATGTAATCTGACTACCTCTCAGACATATATCTCAGCCATCTGATCATGTCTGTACGTCATTCTGTACGGAATAAAACATGCTGATTTGGTTAATCTGTCTATCACAACCCAAATCGCATCACAACCCCGGGATGATCGAGGTAACTTCGTCACGAAATCCATGAAAATGTGATCCCATTTTGTAATGCCCTAGATTGTATGTGGATAAAATGAAAAGATGAAGTGTTGCTTGAAGAAAGGGACCGCACCCGCGCCTAGAGAAGCACCGCACCCCTGGTGCATGGACAGAAAGTTAACCATTTTTACAGTAGGGTCACCGCACCCGCGGTTGATGGACAGAGAGTTGGAAAGTATTTACAGAAATGACACCGCACCCGCGGTTCAAACGTAACCGCACCCGCGGTCTTATATGTAGCGCACCCGCGGTCGATGTTTATGCAAAGTTGGATGGACCGCTGAAGCCTGAGCGCACCCGCGGTTTCTAAACTACCGCACCCGCGGTCATGCGTGTTACTTGAAAAATATAACACTTGCCCCTCAACATGCAAGATATATATATTATGTGTCTTCATTTCCTCTCCTGGACAACTGAGAATCGAGAGGGAGAAGGGATCAAGGAAAAGGAAAGTTCTTTCACTTTCGAAGCTAGTTTGTACAAGAATTTTACATCCAAACGTTAATCCGATTTCGGTTCTGAACTCCTCTCATCAAAGGCTTTAAGGGGATGTAAGTTTCATTCATTTCCTGCATGATTTGAAATATTGGTGTTGGAGAAATTATGATATGGTTACTATTAGAGATTCTTGAGATTATAGATGTCGTATATTCGTAACCGGATCGAAGAAATAGTACCGTATTCATTTGTTATGAATTTTAGCATATCTTGATTAATATGCGGAGTTTGAGTACTATCATGTGCTTATAATGATGATTATGAGTTGAGACTTATGAATTGGTGATATATGTTGAGAGTTGGATTGACCGGTATCGGGAAATTACGTCGTTATGCCTTTAAATTGTACCGAGATCAAGTATTGAATTGGATATGTGTTGATTAAGATTAGAGATTGATAGAATATGTATCAACATTTTCATTTCAGATTTGATAGTGACAGATTTGTCATCGAGACTTCGACATCGACAGACATTGTGCGACGAAAGGTATAATTCATGTTTTGTTTGAGGAAGACACAACTCAAATGAGATTCAATTTGAGTTTCCCAACCAAATCACATAATAGAATTGTTGTTTATCTTGTGATATGAATTTGATTTGTTTATAGATTTATATTCAAATCTCTTGATATGATGATGTCTTGTTTAGAGATTTATATTCAAGCCTTTGAGATAGGAGAGTCATTGGCAGACTTGCCAAACTAGATGTTCGGTGGTATCGACGCTTCGGATCAGATTCACTCCGATTGTAAAAATTCGATACAGACTTGACCGAAGTCTAGGAATAAGACGTACCAGTTACCCCGATTGGGAGGGTAGGTGACAGACAGTGACGTCTTATTCACACCGGGATCCCTAGAGTAGAGTCGATTCGAGTCAAGACATGATTTGATTTGAGTTGCATGTTTAGATAGATCGGTTTTATAGACTATGGAGCCATTGTTATTGCTTTCATGCATGATTTATGATTTCGTATCAGCATGTATACATGTTTTATACTGGGATTTGTTCTCACCGGAGTTTCCGGCTGTTGTTATGTCTGTATGTGTGCATAACAACAGGTGGGACAAGATCAGGGTCACGACAGAGATGAGAGATCGAGATAGCGTGGTGACTTCGGGCGCAGCAGATTACTAGTGGTTTCTTTTACTAGACATGTACTATATTTTGATTATGGTTGGGATTGAACACTAGTTTGTATGAATGTATTAGAACAAGACATGTAATTATGGTTATTGAAATAAAATAAAGAACTATCTTGTGCTTGAGTTATAAACATTTGATTTAATGTTAAAAGCAAAATTTTGACCCGTATTTTTGAACGAGCATCCGATTAATCCCGAAAAGAATTGAGTTAGAGCCCGGGTCCCCACAAGAGGTGGTATCAGAGCAGTAGGTTCTGTAGACTGAGATAGAATAGAATGAGCGGGGTAGATCGAGTCTTCTTCCTTGCTTTTGATGTGCTAGCATGATTTAATGCTTTCCCTATTATATGTTGTATTGTATCTGAGTTGATTTACAGCATATACTTGTAAAGACTGAATCAGAACCGATTCTGGATCAGAGGTATATGATCAGAGGAGGGCTGAGACAGATTGTATAGATTGTATCCTAATCTGTTTGATAATCAGATATGCCGCCTAAAAGAATACCACAACCAGCTGCAGGTCAAGTGCCGGAACAGGGTAGTACGTCAGGTACTCAGATGGACGTTACTGCGACACCGATGGAGACTTTGTTGAAGAGATTTCAATCATTCCATCCACCTACCTTAAAGGGCACAGAAAATGCAGTGGATTGTGAAAGCTAGTTGGATGATATAGAGAAGTTATTTGAATCACTTGCCTATACAGATGAACGTAGAGTGAAGCTGGTTGGGCATCAATTGCAAGAAATGGCCAAGAGTTGGTGGCTAACGGCGAAACGGGCCTTAGAACATCGAGGTATTGATATTACTTGGAAAGTCTTTAAAGATGAATTTTATCAACGTTTCTTTCCAGTGTCGTATCGAAAAGATAAAGCGGCCGAATTTGCCAACTTGAGACAGGGCCAGTGGAACATAGAGGAGTATGTTGCCAAATTCTCGTCCTTACTTCGATTTGCACCTCACGTAGCAGGGAATGATGAGGCAGTGACCGATCAGTTCATAAATGGTTTGAATCCGGATATCTTCACTTTAGTGAACACGGGGCGACCCAACACTTTTTCTGAGGCGCTGAATTGAGCGAAGGGAGCAGAGGCTGGCTTGATTAGGCAGCTTGGAGCTTCCTATAGTGTTCAGGGTCAGAGACCGCCACCATTCGCCACACAGTTTCCACCACCTCCTCCTCGATTTGAGAGTGGAATCAGTAGTAGTGGGAAGAAAGATTCTTTGAAGGCTAAGGGTAAGCAGTTCAAGAGAGCAGGGAGCAGTTCATCGAGCTCCAGTGGGTCAAGACAGAGAGGTCCTGGCCAGAGTACAGATGTGACAGGTGTATATGGTACTACTTGTGGAGGCCGACATGCCACAGAGGAGTGTCAGGGAGTGATGGGCAGATGTAACATATGCAGGCAGCAGGGACACTTTGCTAGAGTTTGTCCACAGAGAGGTGCACAGCGATCCCAGAGTGCAGGGTCCTCTGCATCAGTGCCTCAGATTGAGAGACTGACATCTGTACATTCATTCCAGCCACCATCTGCACAATCCCAGCCTAGAGCCAGGGGCGGCCAGACAGTGAGCCAACCTCCTAGACAGCAGGCTCGGGTGTTTGCACTGACCGAGGAGCAAGCCCAAGATGCACCAGACGATGTGATTGCAGGTAACTGTTTTCTTTGCGGTTATCCTGCATATGTATTGATAGATACAGGTGCATCACATACATTCATATCAGAAAGTTTTGCATTGATACATGCATTGCCTGTAGAGTCATTGTCTACTGTAGTGTCTATTTCTTCTCCGTTGGGAAGTGGTCTGATATCTGTGACTTAAGTTAGACATTGTGTACTACAGTTTGAAGGGCATGAGATCGATTTAGAATGTGTTGTACTTGGTTTATCTGATTTTGATTGTATTGTCGGGATTGACATGTTGACTAAGTACAGAGCCACCGTAGACTGTTTTCACAAGATTGTCAGATTCAAACCTGAAATGACAGAGGAGTGGAAATTCTATGGTAAGGGTTCCAGATCTCGGATTCCCTTAGTATCTGCTCTGACTATGAGTAGATTGTTGCAGCAAGGAGTAGAAGGGTTCCTTATTTATTCAGTAGATTTACTGAAATCGAGCCCGGCATTGGCAGATTTGCCAGTAGTACGGGAGTTTGCAGATGTATTTCCTGACGAGATTTGACCGACGATTTCGGTTGGGAATAAATCTAGCAAGCGGACTAGGTCAAGTAATAGTATTTGGAGATGAGTCCAGGTATCGTACCTAAAGAAATCGACGTTTAATTACTAGAATATGAATTATTTTTCCTAATTTAGGCTAAAGAGTTGGTGGCTAACGGCGAAACGGGCCTTAGAACATCGAGGTATTGATATTACTTGGAAAGTCTTTAAAGATGAATTTTATCAACGTTTCTTTCCAGTGTCGTATCGAAAAGATAAAGGGGCCGAATTTGCCAACTTGAGACAGGGCCAGTGGAACATAGAGGAGTATGTTGCCACATTCTCGTCCTTACTTCGATTTGCACCTCACGTAGCAGGGAATGATGAGGCAGTGACCGATCAGTTCATAAATGGTTTGAATCCGGATATCTTCACTTTAGTGAACACGGGGCGACCCAACACTTTTTCTGAGGCGCTGAATTGAGCGAAGGGAGCAGAGGCTGGCTTGATTAGGCAGCTTGGAGCTTCCTATAGTGTTCAGGGTCAGAGACCGCCACCATTCGCCACACAGTTTCCACCACCTCCTCCTCGATTTGAGAGTGGAATCAGTAGTAGTGGGAAGAAAGATTCTTTGAAGGCTAAGGGTAAGCAGTTCAAGAGAGCAGGGAGCAGTTCATCGAGCTCCAGTGGGTCAAGACAGAGAGGTCCTGGCCAGAGTACAGATGTGACAGGTGTATATGGTACTACTTGTGGAGGCCGACATGCCACAGAGGAGTGTCAGGGAGTGATGGGCAGATGTATCATATGCAGGCAGCAGGGACACTTTGCTAGAGTTTGTCCACAGAGAGGTGCACAGCGATCCCAGAGTGCAGGGTCCTCTGCATCAGTGCCTCAGATTGAGAGACTGACATCTGTACATTCATTCCAGCCACCATCTGCACAATCCCAGCCTAGAGCCAGGGGCGGCCAGACAGTGAGCCAACCTCCTAGACAGCAGGCTCGGGTGTTTGCACTGACCGAGGAGCAAGCCCAAGATGCACCAGACGATGTGATTGCAGGTAACTGTTTTCTTTGCGGTTATCCTGCATATGTATTGATAGATACAGGTGCATCACATACATTCATATCAGAAAGTTTTGCATTGATACATGCATTGCCTGTAGAGTCATTGTCTACTGTAGTGTCTATTTCTTCTCCGTTGGGAAGTGGTCTGATATCTGTGACTTCAGTTAGACATTGTGTACTACAGTTTGAAGGGCATGAGATCGATTTAGAATGTGTTGTACTTGGTTTATCTGATTTTGATTGTATTGTCGGGATTGACATGTTGACTAAGTACAGAGCCACCGTAGACTGTTTTCACAAGATTGTCAGATTCAAACCTGAAATGACAGAGGAGTGGAAATTCTATGGTAAGGGTTCCAGATCTCGGATTCCCTTAGTATCTGCTCTGACTATGAGTAGATTGTTGCAGCAAGGAGCAGAAGGGTTCCTTATTTATTCAGTAGATTTACTGAAATCGAGCCCGGCATTGGCAGATTTGCCAGTAGTACGGGAGTTTGCAGATGTATTTCCTGACGAGATTTGACCGACGATTTCGGTTGGGAATAAATCTAGCAAGCGGACTAGGTCAAGTAATAGTATTTGGAGATGAGTCCAGGTATCGTACCTAAAGAAATCGACGTTTAATTACTAGAATATGAATTATTTTTCCTAATTTAGGCTAAAGAGTTGGTGGCTAACGGCGAAACGGGCCTTAGAACATCGAGGTATTGATATTACTTGGAAAGTCTTTAAAGATGAATTTTATCAACGTTTCTTTCCAGTGTCGTATCGAAAAGATAAAGGGGCCGAATTTGCCAACTTGAGACAGGGCCAGTGGAACATAGAGGAGTATGTTGCCAAATTCTCGTCCTTACTTCGATTTGCACCTCACGTAGCAGGGAATGATGAGGCAGTGACCGATCAGTTCATAAATGGTTTGAATCCGGATATCTTCACTTTAGTGAATACGGGGCGACCCAACACTTTTTCTGAGGCGCTGAATTGAGCGAAGGGAGCAGAGGCTGGCTTGATTAGGCAGCTTGGAGTTTCCTATAGTGTTCAGGGTCAGAGACCGCCACCATTCGCCACACAGTTTCCACCACCTCCTCCTCGATTTGAGAGTGGAATCAGTAGTAGTGGGAAGAAAGATTCTTTGAAGGCTAAGGGTAAGCAGTTCAAGAGAGCAGGGAGCAGTTCATCGAGCTCCAGTGGGTCAAGACAGAGAGGTCCTGGCCAGAGTACAGATGTGACAGGTGTATATGGTACTACTTGTGGAGGCCGACATGCCACAGAGGAGTGTTAGGGAGTGATGGGCAGATGTAACATATGCAGGCAGCAGGGACACTTTGCTAGAGTTTGTCCACAGAGAGGTGCACAGCGATCCCAGAGTGCAGGGTCCTCTGCATCAGTGCCTCAGATTGAGAGACTGACATCTGTACATTCATTCCAGCCACCATCTGCACAATCCCAGCCTAGAGCCAGGGGCGGCCAGACAGTGAGCCAACCTCCTAGACAGCAGGCTCGGGTGTTTGCACTGACCGAGGAGCAAGCCCAAGATGCACCAGACGATGTGATTGCAGGTAACTGTTTTCTTTGCGGTTATCCTGCATATGTATTGATAGATACAGGTGCATCACATACATTCATATCAGAAAGTTTTGCATTGATACATGCATTGCCTGTAGAGTCATTGTCTACTGTAGTGTCTATTTCTTCTCCGTTGGGAAGTGGTCTGATATCTGTGACTTAAGTTAGACATTGTGTACTACAGTTTGAAGGGCATGAGATCGATTTAGAATGTGTTGTACTTGGTTTATCTGATTTTGATTGTATTGTCGGGATTGACATGTTGACTAAGTACAGAGCCACCGTAGACTGTTTTCACAAGATTGTCAGATTCAAACCTGAAATGACAGAGGAGTGGAAATTCTATGGTAAGGGTTCCAGATCTCGGATTCCCTTAGTATCTGCTCTGACTATGAGTAGATTGTTGCAGCAAGGAGCAGAAGGGTTCCTTATTTATTCAGTAGATTTACTGAAATCGAGCCCGGCATTGGCAGATTTGCCAGTAGTACGGGAGTTTGCAGATGTATTTCCTGACGAGATTTGACCGACGATTTCGGTTGGGAATAAATCTAGCAAGCGGACTAGGTCAAGTAATAGTATTTGGAGATGAGTCCAGGTATCGTACCTAAAGAAATCGACGTTTAATTACTAGAATATGAATTATTTTTCCTAATTTAGGCTAATAAAGTCAATTGAGGGGAGATAAATTAATTAAAACTAAATAACACGAATTAAATAAATTAACTAAAGCAAAACTAATCCAAACTATTAATTTAGACGAAAATTCAAATTATTTAAAAACAACTAAGGCGCACAACGGTACCGAGACAAACTTATAATCTACGTGTCAAATTTAAATTCAATAAATTAATTATTTAATTCACGACGGAATACCCAATATTATTTATTAAACGATTCCTCGAATTAATAAACCTAATTAAATCTAACAGTCCAATTATTCCTAACTGAATTTAATTAGATTCAACCGCATTAGATCGCTGTGAAATTCCATTTTTCAACCTAAAGTCGCACACTGAAATCGAATACTATTTTTAGTCAATTTAACCATGTGTTGATTGATGTGTGAAGCAAATATTAATCTATCGCCTTCCGGTTTTAGATTAACCAACAAATATTCTATTTAATTGGCCAGATTAAATAAACACATGATAAACAACATCAATCAATGAATAAAATAAATAATCTAATTGAATCAAACTCAAAACATCAAAAAATAATATGTCTCGGCCCTATCATGGCCTTATTCTATAAAAATCTACTCCATAAACTTAAAAAAAGTTGCAATTCACTGTTTAAATTCAATGCAGAAAACATGATTAAGAAGGAATGGAAAGAGATTCTCTGTAATTTGTAGCGTGTGAGGAATTCCTCGCTGGTTTTGCCTTCCTTCGTCCTCCCCTTTTTTCTTCTTCCGCGCTGTTCTCCTATTCCATCTCCTTCAGTACTTCTGTTCTCGGCTGCCTTTCTTCTCTTGTACGCTTCTACCCTTTTATTCTCCTCAATGGGCCTCTCCTTTATTTCTTTTTAAGCCTATATCAAGTAAAGAAAGTGTAGATAAGATATTTGTCAAGATTTACATAGATTTCTCCAAAAATTCAATATCATCAAGGAATAAGAATATTTTATTTCCTTTGAAATCTAGCAAATTTATTTTATCTCCTAATTTAAACACTTTTCACTTTTTATTCAATTCTACAATTATTAATTAAATTAAGCACATAATTAGGATAAAAAGTCTAGATAAGGGCAAATATTATCAAATCAAATCCCTAAAATCTTTGTAAGATTTGGCCTTATCAATCCCCCCACACTTAAGCCTTTGTTCGTCCTCGAGCAAATTAGAGAATAAAAATATAACCGAGGAATATTCAATGATTCACCACAACAAATGACACAATCAACACTTTTCAACCTACCAAACTCCGTCAAACTCAATCAAAAGATCACACTTCGAAAATCGTAAAATTCACTTTCGTTGCAACTTTAAAACTCAAGCATTCACTAGAAAAGATCAAGATAATGAGACGTGTGTATTGTGGAAGTCAAAACTCATATTAATCAAAGGTGTTTTAGTTCAAGGAATGCTCATATTTTCTGGATTTTTTTTTTTAATAAAGGAACTCTCCATAAGTTTATCTTTCATATCTTTCTCCACTAAATGTTGGAGGAATATGACCCGGTCAATAGGTCTTTTTAAGCTTATAACGTTAGGCCACGGCTCACGGCTACAATAAAGGTAGGGAGATTCAAAATGAGTGAAAATAAACAATTTAATCATACAGCGCACTCCTTCATCTCTTATCTTCCTTTCCTTATGGAATTTCACCATTCATCCACCTAACTTTTTCATCTTCCTTGTACTTTCATTCATATTCCCCCATATTTTCTTTCTCTTCCTCCAGTTTTTTTTCTCGATCTTCAACAACATTCCCTTTTAGGTTTTTCAATCGTCACATCAATATTCTTCCTTCCTTTCTTTTTCATTATGTATCTTTTCATCAATCCCTTTCTCATTCTTCATGATTTTTTTCAAACTCCTCCAATTTTTCTTATCAATTATCAACACATGAGAGTTATTGAAAATTTTAAAGCGCTAAAGGGGTTTATTTCTCTCAAAATTAAGGTAAAGAATATTGTATATGCTAAAATTGGGTAGTTGATGTGGGATTTTGAAGGAATACGAATGGTGGCTAATTGTATGTCTTTGAAACACTCCATTCGATTTTTTATAGGCTCAAAATGGGGTACTAGGGATATAAATGATGCATTGGGTAGGCTCGAAAGGCTCAAACGGTC
This sequence comes from Primulina tabacum, assembly GCF_025594145.1. Lineage (NCBI taxonomy): Eukaryota > Viridiplantae > Streptophyta > Magnoliopsida > Lamiales > Gesneriaceae > Primulina > Primulina tabacum. Next base: position 13,078,206 of record NC_134556.1, on the reverse strand, counting down.
CAAAGATCGCCTAAATCATCCCTAAGTCATTCTCCTCCGTATTTTCGCCTCGAAAGATAATCAGACAAGTTCTAGATTGTTTCTTTTCTTTCTCTTTTTTTTTTCAATTTTTTTTATGAGCTCACCTTTTACTAATTCACGATTAATTCATATAAGTATGACCTAAAGTGCATAGATTATGTCTCAAAATATGATACAAAACTAGTTTGTGCTCAAATCCTTCGGCTACAACAACTCATCTCAATCAATTCTAGGTGTGATGTAATTTCTTGAGTGTTCAAAAATCTAGAAAGTCAATTAGTGTGTCATGTAATAACAAGTGCAGTTTCTCAAAGAATAACCAAAAAAAAAAAAAAATTCATGCTCGAGGATTAAACATTGAAGCACATGCTAAGTGTGGTGACGTGAAACAAACACAAATCAAATCTCCCCCCCCACACTTTAGATTTACACTGCCCTCAGTGTCATGCCATTCAAAAAGAATATAAAAGTTGGGTGCAGAATAGCAAGAGAACACTTCCCTGACAGTGTTGCTTTAAATTCCATGGACTGTTACATGGGGATGGTAGAATTCCTCAGTACTGGAAATTTTTTATTTCAACAGTTTAGCTTTTTCAGAATCTAAATCATATTCCTTCATTCCAATATTCCCTACACACACCAAAATCACAGAGAATTAACCTAATAGAATGAAAAGTAAAAAATAAAAAAAATAAAATGAAACGAAATAAAATAAATCACTGGGTTGCCTCCCAGCAAGCGCTAAATTTCTTGTCTATAGCTAGACAACTCCCTTTATAGATTAGGTTGGATCGTGCAAAGGAGTACTCGGCTCCTCTTGCTCCACAATTCCTTCATGAAAAATTTTCAGTCGATGTCCATTCACCTTAAAGGGATTTCCAGAAATCTCCACGGATTTCTACAACACCAAAGGGAAAAACTTCAGTAACAGTAAAAGGCCCGGACCATTTGGAGCGAAGTTTACCTGACATGAGTTTCAAACGAGAGTTATAAAGAAGAACTTTTTGTCCAGACTCAAATTCCCTGTGCACGATCCTTGCATCATGCCACTTCTTTGTCTTTTCCTTGTAGATTTTCGCATTCTCATATGCATCAAGACGAAATTCCTCCAGCTCATTGAGTTGTAGAAGACGATGATAACCTGTAGCTTGCACATCAAAGTTCAAAAATTTGGTAGCCCATAATGCCTTATGCTCTAGTTCAACAGGGAGGTGACAAGCTTTTCCATAGACCAAACAAAAAGGGGAAGTTCCTATAGGGGTTTTAAATGCTGTTCTATATGCCCATAATGCATCATCCAATTTACTAGCCCATTCTTTCCTCGAAGATCCAACGGTCTTTTCAAGAATTTTCTTAATCCCCCTATTTGACACTTCTACTTGACCACTAGTTTGAGGATGATAAGGTATTGTCACCTTGTGCGTGACCCCATACTTAGTTAACAGAGACTCGAAATAACGATTACAAAAGTGTTTTCCCCCATTGCTAATAATGGCTCTAGGTGTGCCAAATCTTGCAAAAATATTTTTCTTTAAAAATTGGATTACAACCTTAGAGTCATTGGTTCTACAAGCACTTGCTTCCACCCACTTGGATACGTAATCCACAGCCACCAAAATATATTTATTTCCTAAGGAATCTGGAAATGGCCCCATGAAATCAATTCCCCACACATCAAACAATTCACAGACTAAAATATTATTCAATGGCATTTCGTGTCTCCTTGAAATATTACCAACACGTTGGCATTTATTGCAATTCAAAACATAAGTGTGTGCATCCTTGAACAGTGTAGGCCAGTAGAATCCAGCTTGAAGGATTTTTGTGGCCGTTTTACTGCGCCAAAATGTCCTCCAGTTGGACCACTATGACAATGAGAAAGTATAGAACTTATCTCTTCCGCTGGAATACATACACCTACGAATAATGCCATCTGCACAAATTTTAAACAAAAGAGGATCTTCCCAAAGATAATATTTTAAATATGAAAAGACCTTCTTTTTCGGCTGATATGTAAGATGAGAAGGAATAAATTTACATGACAAATAATTGACAAAATCAGCATACCATGGTAAATTAGAGATGCCATAAAGTTTCTCGTCAGGAAATTCATCTCTAATTACATACTTACCTTCCTTGGGCTTCTCCAATCTCGATAGATGATCAGCAACTTGGTTTTCAGTCCCCTTGCGATCCACGATCTCTATGTCAAATTCTTGCAGTAGAAGGATCCATCTTATCAATCTTGGCTTGGCATCCTTCTTGTTTAAGAGATACTTCAAAGCTGAATGATCCGTGTGGACTATCACTTTACTCCCTACAAGGTATGGTCGAAACTTGTCCAAAGAAAAAACAACAGCCAGCAACTCTTTTTTTGTGGTGGAGTAGTTCAATTGAGCTCCTGAAAGTGTCATGCTTGCATAGTAGATTACATGCAAGAATTTGTCTCTCTTTTGCCCCAAAACAGCCCCTAAAGCAATATCACTTGCGTCACACATGAGTTCAAAAGGTAGATTCCAATCTGGTGCGACAATGATTGGCGTGGTGGTCAACTTTTGCTTTAATACCTGAAAAGCTTGTAAACAATCCTCAGAAAAAACAAAAGGAACATCTTTCATTAGCAAATTAGTTAAAGGCTTAGTAATACTCGAGAAATCCTTGATAAATCGCCTATAAAAACCTGCATGCCCAATAAAGCTACGAATTCCTTTGACATTAGTGGGAGGAGGAAGCTTTTTTATGATCTCTACCTTAGCTCTATCCACTTCAATACCTTTTTCAGAAATTTTGTGACCAAGGACAATTCCTTCCTTTACCATGAAATGACATTTCTCCCAGTTAAGTACAAGATTCGTTTCTTCACATCTCTTTAGCACTTTTGACAAATTAACCAAACAAGAGTCGAAGGAAGAACCAAAAACAGAAAAGTCATCCATGAAGACCTCAATATACTTTTCAACCATATCATGAAAAATTGACATCATACAACGTTGAAAAGTAGCGGGAGCATTACACAAACCAAATGGCATTCTTTTATAAGCAAATGTACCATAGGGACAAGTAAAAGTGGTCTTATCTTGATCTTCGGGGTCTATGGGGATTTGCATATATCCAGAATAACCATCTAAAAAACAATAGAAAGCATGACCTGCCAAACGCTCTAACATTTGATCAACAAAAGGTAAGGGGAAGTGATCTTTTCTTGTGGCATCATTCAATTTGCGATAATCAATACAAACACGCCACCCAGTCACAGTTCTAATGGGGATTAATTCGTTATTTTCATTTTCAACAACAGTGATTCCCCCTTTCTTAGGAACAACATGCACAGGACTTACCCACTTGCTATCGGATATAGGAAAGATCATACCTGCAACAAGGAGTTTGATTACCTCCTTTTTGACGACCTCTTGCATAGCTGGATTCAATCTCCTTTGAGGTTGAGTGGTGGGAGAGTGCTCCTTCTCCATTAAAATTTTGTGCATGCACATGGATGGATTTATTCCCTTGATGTCAGCTATGCTCCATCCAATGGCATATATGTGATCCTTCAGCACTCTCAAGAGCTTATCTTCCTCATCACATGTCAAGGAAGAAGAAACAATTACTGGCAGTTAATCTTCTTCCTTCAAAAATAAATATTTTAAATGAGGAGGAAGTGGTTTGAGTTCGAGGAATGGGGCTTCTTCTATGGAAGGTTCAAGTGATTTTGGAATATGTCCAAGCTCCCCAATCTTCGAATTCACCGATCTTGGCAAAGGCTTTGATCCCTCCAAGTAGTTCATACATTCCTCCACTTCTTCTCTGCTGGATTCCGTGGACTTTGGGCTAACCAAAAGCTTTTCCAGTGGGTCTTCAATCAAAGTATCCTGCACACTACACTCAACAATATCATCAATATCATCTATTCTATAACAATCAGAAGATCCAGGATATTTCATACTATGTAAAACATTAAAAGTTACCTTCTCATCATTCAACCTCAAAACTAACTCACCTTTTTGCACATCTATGAGAGCTCTTCCAGTAGCTAAGAAAGGACGACCTAAAATTAGGGGGATCTCACGATCCTCCTCCATGTCTAGCACAACAAAGTCAACTGGAAATATAAATTTATCAACCTTAACCAAAACATCCTCTATTACCCCTCTAGGATATTTAATAGATCTATCAGCAAGTTGAAGGGAAATAGTGGTTGGTTTAACTTCTTCAATCCCCAATTTCTCAAAACAAGAATAAGGCATAAGATTTATGCTAGCACCAAGATCACACAATGCCTTGTTAAAATTAGAATTTCCTATAGTGCAAGGAATGGAGAAACTACCTAGATCCTTAAGCTTTGGAGGTAATTTATTTTGCAAAATAGCTGAACATTCCTCAGAAAGTTTAACAGTTTCAAAATCAACAAGTTTCCTCTTTTTAGTCAAAATATCTTTCAAGAATTTAGCATAAGAAGGCATTTGAGCCAAAGCCTCTACAAAAGGAATATTTATGTGTAATTTCTTAAAAACTTCAAGAAACTTTGAAAATTGTTGATCCAATTGTAGTTGCCTTACTCTTTGAGGGAAAGGAAGTGTAATAATATCAATATTATCATTAGAATCAAACTCCTTACCTTTCTTACCTGTCTTCCGTGTAGTCTGAGTGTTCTGTTCCTTAGCATCTTCCATTTTTGGTTTCATTCCTCCATCATTCTTTGCCTCCATATCTGTAGAATTCTGCCTCTTTGGTTCCTCTTCCTCGGCCTTGATCACTGTACTCACTGCATTCACTCCTTTCGGATTTTTCTCAGTATCACTTGGTAGTGTTCCAAGGGGTCGATTTGCTAATTGATTGGCTATTTGACCCATTTGAGCATCCAACCTTCGTAAGATAGCATCATGATTCTGCAGTCTCGTCTCCATTCCCACAACATGTTTCATCATAAAATCCTCATAAATTGGTCTTTGATCTTCTTGCTTGAATCCTGGAGGTGCTCCAGGTACCAATAATCCTTGTTGTCTCACTTGTTGAGGAATGGACAGTGGAGGAATATGTGTTGGATTAAGGGAATTCTCCGTATTCTTCCAAGATAAATTAGGATGATTCCTCCATCCTGGATTATACGTGGAATTGTATGGATTTGATTGCTGTCTCCATTGATTCCCCACAAAATTCACTGCTTCTTCATCAAAAATGGGTTGTTCCTCGATGACTATTCCTTGGACCTGATTTGCTTGATTTGATTTCAGCTGAGAATTGATGGGCCAACCCATCAATCTTAGCAGTAAGTGCATTCAACACATCCATTTCAAGAACTCCAGCCTTCTTTTCTCGTTTAATATCTGTCCAACCCGCACTATTTTCAGCCATATTTGAAATTATTTCAAGTGCAACTCGTGGAGTCTTCCTGTATAAGCTACCATTGGCTGCTGCATCTAGCATGGAACACACGGAAGGATCAACTCCGTTATAGAAAATCTGAACTTGTTCAGATGAAGAGAAACCATGTTGAGGACACCTCCTCAACATCTTTCTAAATCTTCCCCAAGCTGTATGTAATGTCTCCCCATCCTTCTGGCGAAAAGATGATATATCCATACGCAGTTGTGCTAGCTTGGTGGGTGGAAAATATTGATTGATTCATGAACATTTCCACCAAACCATTCCATGTATTAATAGAACCAGCTGGTAGATCTCTAAGCCATTCTGCTGCTTCACCATGCAAAGAGAAGGGGAATAGTCTCAATCTTATGGCATCCGTGCTCACTCCATTGAACTTGATTGTGTCACAGATAGATAGAAATCCCTTCAGATGTGCATTAGGATCCTCGGTCTGCGATCCTCCAAATCTCACTTGATATTGTATCATTTGAATGATGGATGGCTTCAACTCAAAATTATTTGCTTCCACAGTAGGGCGAGTGATGCTAGAACCATAACCTCCAGTAGTTTGTCTAGTAAGATCATAGACAGTGCGATCATCTCCCTCGTTCTCCATTGCTTCAATCCCTGCTATTTCAACTTTCTCCTCTTGTTTTAACTGTTCTTCCACGTCAAAGTCTGAGGATTTCTCCCTTTGTGCTCTACGTCTCCGTCGAAAAAGTATTCTCAATCTCTGGATCAAACGGCTCTAATTCTGTCTCTCCTCTAAGACGGCTCATGCACAGTAAGATAATCCCTGAAAATAAATAAACAAACTTTAAACGTACGAATATGCGTAGAATCAACAAAATTAAATAAAAACCTAATCTCAAGAAAATATTAAATCCTAATATTAAACAATCCAATCCCCGGCAACGGCGCCAAAAACTTGACCGACGATTTCGGTTGGGAATAAATCTAGCAAGCGGACTAGGTCAAGTAATAGTATTTGGAGATGAGTCCAGGTATCGTACCCACAGATAACGACGTTTAATTACTAGAATATGAATTATTTTTCCTAATTTAGGCTAATAAAGTCAATTGAGGGGAGATAAATTAATTAAAACTAAATAACACGATTTAAATAAATTAACTAAAGCAAAACTAATCCAAAATAATAATTTAGACGAAAATTCAAATTATTTAAAAACGACTAAGGCGCACAACGGTACCGAGACAAACTTATAATCTACGTGTCAAATTTAAATTCAATAAATTAATTATTTAATTCACGACGGAATTCCCAAAATTATTTATTAAACGATTCCTCGAATTAATAAACCTAATTAAATCTAACAGTCCAATTATTCCTAACCGAATTTAATTAGATTCAACCGCATTGGATCGCTGTGAAATTCTATTTTTCAACCTAAAGTCGCACACTGAAATCGATACTATTTCTAGTCAATTTAACCATGTGTTGATTCATGTGTGAAGCAAATATTAATCTATCGCCTTCCGGTTTTAGATTAACCAACAAATATTCTATTTAATTGGCCAGATTAAAAGAACACGTGATAAACGACATCAATCAATGAATAAAATAAATAATCTAATTGAATCAAACTCAAAACATCAAAAATTAATATGTCTCGGCCCTATCATGGCCTTAGTCTATAAAAATCTACTCCATAAACTTAAAACAAAATTGCAATTCACTGTTTAAATTCAATGCAGAAAACATGATTAAGAAGGAATGGAAAGAGATTCTCCGTAATTTTGTAGCGTGTGAGGAATTCCTCACTGGTTTTGCCTTCCTTCTTCCTCCCCTTTTTTCTTCTTCCGCGCTGTTCTCCTATTCCGTCTCCTTCAGTACTTCTGTTCTCGGCTGCCTTTCTTCTCTTGTACGCTTCTGCCCTTTTATTCTCCTCAATGGGCCTCTCCTTTTTTTCTTTTTAAGCCCATATCAAGTAAAGAAAGTGTAGATAAGATATTTGTCAAGATTTACATAGATTTCTCCAAAAATTCAATATCATCAAGGAATAAGAATATTTTATTTCCTTTGAAATCTAGCAAATTTATTTTATCTCCTAATTTAAACACTTTTCACTTTTTATTCAATTCTACAATTATTAATTAAATTAAGCACATAATTAGGATAAAAAGTCTAGATAAGTGCAAATATTATCAAATCAAATCCCTAAAATCTTTGTAAGATTTGGCCTTATCAAGATTCCAGGGTTACCTCCAGCCCGAGAGGTAGATTTTAGTATTGATCATATTCCAGGTACCGCTCCTATATCTCGAGCTCCGTATAGGATGGCGCCTATAGAGTTGAAGGAATTAAAAGCACAACTAGAAGATCTTCTAGCCAAGGGATATATCAGACCCAGTGTATCTCCTTGGGGTGCACCAGTGCTATTTGTGCGCAAGAAAGACGGTTCTATGAGATTGTGTATAGATTACAGGCAGCTGAACAAGGCAACGATAAAGAACAAATATCCCCTTTGCCTCGTATCGACGACTTATTTGATCAGTTGCAGGGATCATCTATCTATTCCAAGATCGATCCGAGATCCGGATATCACCAGCTGCGAGTACGAGATATTGATATACCAAAGACAGCATTCCGAAGCAGGTATGGACATTACGAATTTACTGTCATGCCTTTCGATTTAACGAATGCTCCAGCGGTGTTCATGGGGTTGATGAACCGTGTCTTTCAGAGGTATTTAGATGAGTTTGTGATTGTTTTTATTGATGATATTTTGGTGTATTCAAAGAATTTGAATGAGCATGCCAATCATTTGAGAATTGTGTTGCAAACACTAAGAAATGAAAGATTATATGTGAAACTGTCAAAGTGTGAGTTTTGGCTGAGACATGTTGTCTTCTTGGGTCATATCATATCTGGAGACGGTATTTCTGTATATCCGAGTAAAGTGGAAGCTTTGATCAGTTGGCCGAGACCGACTTCTGTGCCAGAGATACGTAGTTTCATGGGTCTAGCAGGGTACTATAGACGATTCATCAAAGATTTCTCCAGTATTGCGAAGCCGATTACCCAGTTGACACAGAAAAATGCGTCGTTTGTGTGGTCTGCGGATTGTGAATCTCGTTTCCTAGAGTTGAAGAAGAGGCTGACCAGTGCACCTGTCTTGATGATTCCTTCGGGTACTGGTGATTTCGTTGTATATTGTGATGCATCTCACAGAGGGCTGGGATGTGTTCTTATGCAGCGTGGTCATGTGATCGCATATGCCTCTAGACAGCTGAAGCCACACGAGATTCGATATCCCATTCATGATCTTGAATTGGCAGCTATCGTATTTGCCTTGAAAATCTGGCGTCATTATCTTTATGGGGAGAAATTTGAAATTTACTCTGACCATAAAAGCCTGAAGTATCTGTTTTCTCAGTCAGAGTTGAACATGAGGCAGCGTAGATGGCTTGATCTACTGAAAGATTTTGATTGCGAGATCAAGTACTATCCAGGGAAGTCAAATGCAGCAGCAGATGCCTTGAGTCGAAAGGTTTGTGCCCTATCCTTATCGACGATAGGTGTTTCGAATTTAGTTGAAGATTGTTGTTTGTCTGGTTTAGCGTTTGACACAGATAGTAGACCATTAAGACTTGCCACGATTCAAGTTGAGCCAGAATTGATCAAGAAAATCAAAGAAGCTCAAAGAACAAATCAGAATATACAGAAGTCAATTCAGATGGTCAGATCAGGACATCAGTCTGAATATCAAGTACGTGATTTTGTCCTATATGTGAATAACCGTATTGTAGTGCCAGATGTTTCGGAGTTGAAACAACAGATATTGTCAGCAGCGCACTGTAGTCTGTTCAGCATTCACCCTGGTGGCAGAAAGATGTACAATGACTTGAAGACACAGTTCTGGTGGAAACATATGAAATCAGATATTGCCGAATATGTGTCTAGATGCTTGAATTGCCAACAGGTGAAAGCCGAGAGAAAGAAACCCGGAGGTTTACTTCAGAGCCTATCTATTCCAGAATGGAAATGGGATCACATTTCCATGGATTTCGTGACGAAATTACCTCGATCATCCCGGGGTTGTGATGCGATTTGGGTTGTGATAGACAGATTAACCAAATCAGCGTGTTTTATTCCGTATAGAATGACGTACAGACATGATCAAATGGCTGAGATATATATCAGGGAGGTAGTCAGATTACATGGTGTGCCGAAGTCTATCGTATCAGATCGTGATCCACGATTAACTTCACACTTTTGGCACAGTTTGCAGCAGGCTCTAGGTACGACATTACACCTGAGTACTGCTTATCATCCCCAGACAGATGAACAGTCAGAGCGGACTATCCAGACTTTAGAGGATATGTTGAGGGCCGTAGTGCTAGACTTTGGCACTAGTTGGTAAGATTCACTACCATTGTGTGAATTCTCATACAACAACAGCTACCCATCGAGTATAGAGATGGCACCGTTTGAAGCATTGTATGGCAAGAAGTGCAGATCTCCTCTATATTGGGATGATATATCTGAAGTACCAGAACTTGGGCCTGATATGATTCGGGAAATGACTGAGAAGGTGAAGATCATTCAGAAAAGAATGAAGACGGCACAGGATAGACAGGCCAAGTATGCATGGATCAGACGTAGACTGTCTTGAAGATTTCACCTTTCCGAGGCGTTGTCAGATTTGGCAAACGCGGGAAGTTGTCTCCTAGATACATCGGTCCATACGAGATTCTTGAAAAGATTGGCGATCGAGCATATCGACTGGCTCTTCCTCCTTCTCTATCCGGGATACATAACGTTTTTCATGTATCGATGCTGCGTAGATATATGCCAGATTGTTCTCATGTCATTCGGCCTGACGAAGCTGAGCTAGATCAGAAATTGAGTTATGTTGAACAACCGATACAGATTCTTGATCGGAAAGAAAAACAGCTCAGAACAAAGACTATTCCGCTAGTGAAAGTTCAGTGGAGTCGTCATGGCACCGAGGAAGCGACTTGGGAGACAGAAGCAGATATGAAACATAAATATCTCCTGAGGTATTCTCATGATATGAGTATTGATTTAGCTTTTGACTTTACTGCTGTTCGTACATCCTTTGATTAATTGATTGCACGTTCGAGGACGAACTAAACTCTAAGAGGGGGAGAAATGTAATGCCTTAGATTGTATGTGGATAAAATGAAAAGATGAAGTGTTGCTTGAAGAAAGGGACCGCACCCGCGCCTAGAGAAGCACCGCACCCGCGGTGCATGAACAGAAAGTTAACCATTTTTACAGTAGGGTCACCGCACCCGCGGTCCAAGAAGGAGTGCACCCGCAGTTGATGGACAGAGAGTTTGAAAGTATTTACAGAAATGACACTGCACCCGCTGTTCAAACGTAACCGCACCCGCGTTGATGACACCGCACCCGCGGTCTTATATGTAGCGCACCCGCGGTCGACGTTTATGCAAAGTTGGATGGACCGCTGAAGCCTGAGCGCACCCGCGGTTCCTGAACTACCGCACCCGCGGTCATGCGTGTTACTTGAAAAATATGACACTTGCCCCTCAACATGCAAGATATATATATTATGTGTCTTCATTTCCTCTCCTGGACAGCTGAGAATCGAGAGGGAGAAGGGATCAATGAAAAGGAAAGTTCTTTCACTTTTGAAGCTAGTTTGTACAAGAATTTTACATCCAAACGTTAATCCGATTTCGGTTCTGAAGTCCTCTCATCAAAGGCTTTAAGGGGATGTAAGTTTCATTCATTTCTTGCATGATTTGAAATATTGGTGTTGGAGAAATTATGATATGGTTACTATTAGAGATTCTTGAGATTATAGATGTCGTATATTCGCAACCAGATCAAAGAAATAGTACCGTATGCATTTATTATGAATTTTAGCATATCTTGATTGAGAATATGCAGAGTTTGAGTACTATCATGTGCTTATAATGATGATTATGAGTTGAGACTTATGAATTGATGATATATGTTGAGAGTTGGATTGACCGGTATCGGGAAATTACGTCGTTATGCCGTTAAATTGTACCGAGATCAAGTATTGAATTGGATATGTGTTGATTGAGATTAGAGATTGATAGAATATGTATCAACATTTCCATTTCAGATTTGATAGTGACAGATTTGTCATCGAGACTTTGACATCAACAGACATTGTGCGACGAAAGGTATAATTCATGTTTTGTTTGGGGAAGACACAACTCAAATGAGATTCAATTTGAGTTTCCCAACCAAATCACATACTAGAATTGTTGTTTATCTTTTGATATGAATTTGATTTGTTTATAGATTTATATTCAAATCTCTTGATATGATGATGTCTTGTTTAGAGATTTATATTCAAGCCTTTGAGATAGGAGAGTCATTGGCAGACTTGCCAAACTAGATGTTCGGTGGTATCGACGCTTCGGATCAGATTCACTCCGATTGTAGACATTCGATACAGACTTGACCGAAGTCTAGGAATAAGACGTACAGTTACCCCGATTGGGAGGGTAGGTGAAAGACAGTGACGTCTTATTCACACCGGGATCCCTAGAGTAGAGTCGATTCGAGTCAAGACATGATTTGATTTGAGTTGCATGTTTAGATAGATCGATTGGTTTCATAGACTATGGAGCCATTGTTATTGCTTTCATGCATGATTTATGATTTTGTATCAGCATGTATACATGTTTTATACTGGGATTTGTTCTCACCGGAGTTTTCGGCTATTGTTATGTCTATATGTGTGCATAACAACAGGTGGGGCAGGATCAGGGTCACGACAGAGATGAGAGATCGAGATAGCGTGGTGACTTCGGGCGCAGCAGATTACTAGTGGTTTCTTTTACTAGACATGTACTATATTTTGATTATGGTTGGGATTGAACAATAGTTTGTATGAATGTATTAGAACAAGACATGTAATTATGGTTATTGAAATAAAATAAAGAACTATCTTGTGCTTGAATTATAAACATTTGATTTAATGTTAAAAGCAAAATTTTGACCCGTATTTTTGAACGAGGATCCGATTAATCCCGAAAAGAATTGAGTTAGAGCCCGGGTCCCCACACATTTCCATTCAGGAATAGACAAACTCTGAAGTAAACCTCCGGGCTTCTTTCTTTCGGCCTTCACCTGTTGGCAATTTAAGCACTTAGACACATATTCGGCAATATATGATTTCATCTGTTTCCACCAGAACTGTGTCTTCAAGTCGTTGTACATCTTTCTGCCACCAGGGTGAATGCTGAATCGACTACAGTGCGCTGTTGACAATATCTGTTGTTTCAACTCTGAAGTATCTGGCACTACAATACGGTTATTCACATACAAGACAAAATCATGTACCTGATATTCAGACTAATGTCCTGATCTGACCATCTGAATTGACTGCTGTATATTCTGATCTGTTCTTTGGGCTTCTTTGATTTTCATCATCAAATCTGGCTCAACTTGAATCGTGGCAAGTCTTAATGGTCTACTATCTGTGTCAAATGCTAAACCAGACAAACAACAATCTTCAACTAAATTCGAAACACCTATCGTCGATAAGGATAGGGCACAAACCTTTCGACTCAAGGCATCTGCTGCTGCATTTGACTTCCCTGGATAGTACTTGATCTCGCAATCAAAATCTTTCAGTAGATCAAGCCATCTACGCTGCCTCATGTTCAACTCTGAATGAGAAAAAAGATACTTCAGGCTTTTATGGTCAGAGTAAATCTCAAATTTCTCACCATAAAGATAGTGACGCCAGATCTTCAAGGCAAATACGATAGCCGCCAATTCAAGATCATGAATGGGGTATCGAATCTCGTGTGGCTTCAGTTGTCTAGAGGCATATGCGATCACATGACTTCGTTGCATAAGAATACATCCCAGCCCTCTGTGAGATGCATCACAATATACAACGAAATCACCAGTACCCGAAGGAATCATCAAGACAGGTGCACTGGTCAGCCTTTTCTTCAACTCTAGGAAAATGGATTCAAAATCTTCAGACCACACAAACGGCGCATTTTTCTGTGTTAACTGAGTAATCAGCTTTGCAATACTGGAGAAATCTTTGATGAATCGCCTATAGTACCCTGCTAGACCCATGAAACTGCGTATCTCAGGCACCGAAGTCGGTCTAGGCCAACCGATCACAGCTTCCACTTTACTCGGATCCACAGAAATACCATCTCCAGATATGATATGACCCAAGAAGACAACCTGTCTCAGCCAAAACTCACACTTTGACAGTTTAGCATACAATTTTTCATTTCTCAATGTTTGCAACACAATTCTCAAATGATTAGCATGCTCATCCAAATTCTTTGAATACACCAAAATATCATCAATAAAAATAATCACAAACACATCTAAATATCTCTGAAAGACGCGGTTCATCAGTCCCATAAACACCGCCGGAGCATTCGTTAAACCAAAAGGCATGACAATAAATTCATAATGTCCATACCTGGTTCAGAATGCTGTCTTTGGTATATCAATATCTCGTACTCACAGCTGGTGATATCCAGATCTCAGATCGATCTTGGAATAGATAGATGATCCCTGCAACTGATCAAATAAGTCGTCGATACGAGGTAAAGGATATTTGTTCTTTATCGTTGCCTTGTTCAGTTGCCTGTAATCTATACACAATCTCATAGCACCGTCTTTCTTTCGCACAAATAGCACTGGTGCGCTCCAAGGAGACACACTAGGTCTGATATATCCTTTGGCTAGAAGATCTTCTAATTGTGCTTTCAATTCTTTCAATTCTATTGGCGCCATCCTATATGGAGCTCTCGAAATAGGAACGGTACCTGGAATAAGATCAATGCTAAAATCTACCTCTCAGGCTGGAGGTAACCCTGGAATCTCGTCAGGAAATATATCTGCAAACTCCAGTATTACTGGCAAATCTGCCAATGCCGGGCTCGATTTCAGTAAATCTACTGAATAAATAGGGAACCCTTCTGCTCCTTGTTGCAACAATCTACTCATAGTCAGAGCAGATACTAAGGGAATCCGAGATCTGGAACCCTTACCGTTGAATTTCCACTCCTTTGTCATTTCAGGTCTGAATCTGACAATCTTGTGAAAACAGTCTACGGTGGCTCTGTACTTAGTCAACATGTCAATCCCGACAATACAATCAAAATCAGATAAACCAAGTACAATACAGTCTAAATCAATCTCATGCCCTTCAAACTGTAGTATGCAATGTCTAACTGAATTCACAGATATCAGACCACTTCCCAACGGAGAAGAAATAGACAATACAGTAGACAATGACTCTACAGGCAAGGCATGTGTCAATGCGAAACGTTCTGATATGAATGTATGTGATGCACCTGTATCTATCAATACATATGCAGGATAACCGCAAAGAAAACAGTTACCTGCAATCACATCGTCTGGTGCATCTTGGGCTTGCTCTTCCGTCAATGCAAACACCTGAGCTTGTTGTCTGGGAGGTTGGCTCACTGTCTGGCCACCTCTGGCTCTAGGCTGGGACTGTGTAGGCGTGGGCTGGAAGGAATGGACAGACGAAACTTGCCTCTCAGGCTGAGTCACTGATGCTGATGACCCTGCACTCTGAAATCTCTGTGCACCTCTTTGGGGACAGACTCTGGCGAAATGTCCCTGTTGCTTACATATGTTACATCTTCCCATCACTCCCTGACACTGCTCTGTGGCATGTCGGCCTCCACAAGTAGTACAATATACACCTGTCACATCTGTACTCTGGCCAGGACCTCTTTGTCTTGACCCACTGGAGCTCGATGAACAGCTCCCTGCTCTCTTGAACTGCTTACCCTTAGCTTTCAAAGAATCTTTCTTCCCACTAGTACTGATTCCACTATCAAATCGAGGAGGAGGTGGTGGAAACTGTGTGGCGAACGGTGGCGGTCTCTGACCCTGAACACTATAGGAAGCTCCTCGCTGCCTGATCAAGCCAGCCTCTGCTCCTTTCGCTCGATTCAGCGCCTCAGAAAAAGTGTTGGGTCGCCCCGTGTTCACTAGGGTGAAGATATCTGGATTCAAACCATTTATGAATTGATCGGCAACTGCCTCATCATTCCCTGCTACGTGAGGTGCAAATCAAAGCAAGGACGAGAATTTGGCAACATTCTTCTCTATGTTCCATTGCCCCCGTCTCAAGTTGGCAAATTCGGCCTCTTTGTCTTTTCAATACGACACTGGAAAGAAACGTTGATAAAATTCATCTTTAAATACTTTCCAAGTAATATCGATACCTTGATGTTCTAAGGCTCTTTTTGTGGTCAACCACCAGCTTTTCGCAACTTCTTGCAACTGATGCCCGATTAGTTTCACTCTTCGTTCGTCTGTATAGGCAAGAGATTCAAACAACATCTCTATTTCCTCTAGCCAGCTCTCACAATCCACTGCATTTTCTGTGCCCTTCAAGGTAGGTGGATGGAATGATTGAAATCTCTTCAACAAAGTCTCCATCGGTGTCGCAGTAACATCCATCTGAGTACCTGACATACTACCTTGTTCTAGCACTTGTCTTGCAGCTGGTTGCGGTATCCTTCTAGGCGGCATATCTGATTATCAAACAGATTAGGATACAATCTATACAATCTGTCTCAGCCCTCCTCTGATCATATACCTCTGATCCAGAATCGGTTCTGTTTCAGTCTTTACAAGTATATTCTGTAAATCAACTCAGATACAATACAACATATAATAGGGAAAGCATTAAATCATGCTAGCACATCAAAAGCAAGGAAGAAGACTCGATCTACCCCACTCATTCTATTCTATCTCAATCTACAGAACCTACTGCTCTGATACACCTGTTGTGGGGACCCGGGCTCTAACTCAATTCTTTTCGGGATTAATTGGATCTTTATTTAAAATGTGGGTCAATTTTCGCTTTTTAACATTAATTCAAATGTAAATACTAAGCATAATATCTTTCTTTATTTAATTACAACACATATAATATACATGTCATGTTTTACTACAAACACATCACTAGTGTTTAATACAAATCATATACTACGAGTAGTACAAATCTAGTACAACATCACTAGTGATCTTCTGCGCCCGTAGTCACCACGCTATCTGGATCTCATCTCTGACGTGACCCAGATCCTGCCCCACCTGTTTTTATGCACACATACAGACATAACAACAGCCGGAAACTCCGGTGAGAACAAATCCCAGTATAAAACATGTATACATGCTGATACAAAATCATAAATCATGCCTGAAAGCAATAACAATGGCTCCATAGTCTATGAAACCGATCTATCTAAACATGCAATTCAAATCAACTCATATCTTGACTCGAATCGACTCTACTCTAGGGATCCCGGTGTGAATAAGACGTCAATGGCTGTCACCTACCCTCCCAATCGGGGTGTTTGTACGTCTTATTCCTAGACTTCGGTCATATCTGTATCGAATGTCTACAATCGGATTAAATCTGGTCCGAAGCGTCGATACCACCGAACATCTAGTTTGGCAAGTCTGCCAATGACTCTCCTATCTCAAATGCATGAATATAAATCTATAAATGCATAATCATATCAAGAGATTTGAATATAAATCTATAAACAAATCACATTTATTTCACAAAATAAACAACAATTCTAGTATGTGATTTGGTTGGGAAACTCAAATTGAATCTCATTTGAGTTGTGTCTTCCCCAAACAAAACATGAATTATACCTTTCGTCGCACAATCTGTGTCGTAGTCAAAGTCTTGAAGACGAATCTGTCAATACCAAATCTGAAATGGAAATGTTGATACATATTCTACTAATCTCTAATCTCAATCAACACATATCCAATTCAATACTTGATCTCGGTACAATTTGACGGCATAACAACGTAATTTCTCGGTACCGGTCAATCCATCACTCAACATATATCACCAACAAGCCATAACATCAATAACAACAATCATAATCTCCCAAAATCTGCTTTATCTCAACTCATACAAGATGGAATTTCATAACAATAGCATACACTGTCTGTTCTTCGATCCGGTTGCAAATATACTATGTCCAACATGTCAAGAATACATAATAACCATCATATCATAATTTTTACAACACATGGAATCTAAATCATGCTGAAACATAACCCAACTTACATCCTCTTGTAGCCTTTGAAGTGAGGAACAAGAATCTAAGCTTGGATTAACTTTTGGATGAGTAATTCTTACACAACCAAATGATAAAGATGGAGGGAAAGGCTTGAAGAAACTCTCTCTATCGTTGCTGGTCTGCTGGAATGGAGAAGAAGTGAGTCATGCTCAACTTATATATACCTCAGGCCATGTGTCAACATAAAATTCAAAGGTGGATTTCTCGCACCAAGCACCGCGGGTGCGCTTCTTCATGACCGCGGGTGCGCTGTGCTCACGGCACCACTTTTCATTTTTCAAAATTTAACGACCGCGGGTGCGGTGTCTCGAGTACCGTGAGTGCGGTGTTGCTTCGTACCAAATTTCCTACCCTACTAGACATTAACCGCGGGTGCGGTGACCCTGCTGTAAAATTGGCCAACTTTCTGTCCATGCACTGCGGGTGCGGTATCAAAAGGGGCGCGGGTGCGGTCTCTTTCTGCAAGCAACACTTCATCTTTTCATTTAGCGCCTGACACTCATATCTTCCGAATATCACATCAATGAAGACTAATAAATCTCATGCCTTACAGCTCGAGCGCCGAACCAAGTTCAAAAAAAATAAGCCACGTTGCTTTACATGCAAACTTGATATATATAAATGCATCCCTTCAGAAATTGAAAGGAGAAAGGAAGGAAAACGAGAAAGATTGATAAAAATCCTTACGCCTTTATATTTTGATTCATCTGTCCGATTGTGAATCCGACTTTGGTACTGTGTTCCTATCGACGCAGGCTTCAACTGGACGTAAGTTTGGTTACGTTTTGTCATGTCTTGAAATTATGATGTTGTCAGAATCGAATATGATTCAAATATGGTGTTCTTGACATAATAGACATCATAGAATCAAATTCAGATTAAGAAACAGATTGATTATGGAATTGTTATGAATTTCAGAGTTAAATTGACTGAGATGTGATGTCAGATTTGAACTGTGGTTGATTATAAGTTATTGGAATTAGTATATAGTGATGTGGCATCACCGGTATCGCAAGATTGTACTGCTGTACCGTCAGAATTTGATAAGACGGGGATGTTTTGATTTGAATAAAATATTAATGCAGTATATTGATATTGTCATTGCCAGATTGAACATTGACTGACTTTGAGTCGAGACTTCGATTGTATCAGAGCGACAGAACGAAAGGTATAAATAAATGTTGATTCGGGATTGCACAACTCGAGTTAGGTTTGACTTGAGTTTCCCAAAATCACATACTTTATTTTATGGCATTGATATTTGCAAATTATCAGATTGATATGTTTAGTCTATTGAATTTATAGAAGGGCAAGAGTCCGAGTCTAGGGCAGATCAGCCTAGCTAGGGCAGAACCGCCGAGTCTTTGACAGAACAGCGGAGACTCTAGACTTACGGTGTATCGATGAGCTTAGATGTAGATCGACTTCTATTGTAGACATTCGATACAGCATGCCAAAGTCTAAATTAGATCGGGATCCCTAGATTAGAAATGTGTAAGGCCCGAGATTTTATTTACAGTAATCTGAGATTAATCTGAAATGATTTGGCAATAATTAATACGAATTATGGGTAAGTGAGAGGTGATTAAAGACGGAACAGATCAGACCGGGACAAACGAGAAAAGACACGAATTAGGTGCGAGGGAGGTGCCACTCGCGCACATGCGCGACGTGATGCGCGAGCTGTGCGCGAGTTGGGCAGAAGATCCCGCGCATATGCGCGGAGTGATGGCGCGCATATGCGCGAGCTGTAATATGCTTTGTCCAGAGAACCTCGCGCATATGTGCCGAGGTGAGGCGCGCATATGCGCGAGAGATGCCGAGACACACGCGCCAAGAAATGGTGTCTCGCGCATATGCGCCGAGTGATGTCGCGCATATGCACGAGACGTGTTTCTTAAAGGAACGAGCCACGTTTCCTTGAGCATGCATGGGATATATATATATATAAGCATTACTTCGATTTTTCCTTCAGAAATTGATAAAAAGAACACCGAGGAACTTCGTAAAAATCCTTACGCCTTTTCCCACTCAGATTGTGATTTATGAACGGATCGTCCGTCTGATTCCTAATCCGACTTCAGTACTGTGTTCCTATCAACGCAGGCTATAACTGGACGTAAGTTTTGTTACGTTTAGATACGATTTGAAATTATGATGTTGTCAGAATTGAATAGGAATCATATATGGTGTTTCTGATACAGTAGACATCGTATATTTGAAGTCAGAATGAAAAACAGACTGTTTATGTAATTGTTATGAATTTTGGAGTCGATTTGATTGAGAATCGATATCAGATTTATATCATCGTTGAGATTCTGATTTCTACCGATATTAATTATGAGTTCTGGTATTAGTATCGATCACTAGTAATAGAAAGAACTCCTATTCTATCCACATCGATATGATATCGACCATCAGTAATAGAAGAAGTTATGATTCTATCCACATCGATACGGTACCGATCACCAGTAATAGAAGAAGCTTCGATTCTATCCACATCGATATAATATCGATCATTAGCAATAGAAGAAGTTATAATTCTATCCACATCGATAGCCAAACATCCGATGACAGACTTTGGCACTATCGCCAATACACTATCTTGTGACATCGTGCAATGTGCCCGTGGCGATCCCACCACTATCAGGCACTTCTGTCACAAGATTACTCGTCTAATACCTGCTGTCTATAAATCAAGAGAACAAGTACATCAATCAAATCAATACAATAAGGTAAAGTATGTGATTTAGGGAAACTCGAGCCAAACCTCACTCGAGTTGTGCAATCCCAACTCAACATTAATTTATACCTGTATCTTCTCGGTCCGACGAAGACGAAGTATTGAAGTCAACTCTGTCCATACCCAATCTGATAATGACAATCGAATAGATACAATATCAGTACATAACTCAGTTCAAAACCTGTTCTGATCAATACTCAAATCAAAACATAATCGGATCAATGCCAATCGACATATGATACCACAATACCATCTAAATCAATACCGAATCTGATCAATATCAATCAAGTGATGTTTTGACGGCATAATAATACAATCTCGATAACCCTGTCAATTTCAACATCGCAGATATAATACCAGAACTCATAATTAATATCGGTAGAAATCAGAATCTCAACGATGATATAAATCTGATATTGATTCTCAATCAAATCGACTCCAAAATTCATAACAATTACATAAACAGTCTGTTTTTCATTCTGACTTCAAATATACGATGTCTACTGTATCAGAAACATCATATATGATTCCTATTCAATTCTGACAACATCATAATTTCAAATCGTATCTAAACGTAACAAAACTTACGTCCAGTTGTAGCCTGCGTTGATAGGAACACAGTACTGAAGTCGGATTAGGAATCAGACGGACGGATCGTTCATAAATCACAATCTGAGTGGGAAAAGGCGTAAGGATTTTCACGAAGTTCCTCAATGCTCCTTTTTATCAATTTCTGAAGGAAAAATCGAAGTAATACTTATATATATATATCCCATGCATGCTCAGGGAAACGTGGCTCGTTCCTTTAAGAAACACGTCTCGCGCATATGCGCGAGACACCATTTGTTCGACGCGTGTGTCTCGGCATCTCTCGCGCATATGCGCGCCTTACCTCGGCGCATATGCGCGAGGTTCTCTGGACAAAGCATACTACAGCTCGCGCATATGCGCGCCATCACTCCGCGCATATGCGCGGGATCTTCTGCCCAACTCGCACACAGCTCGCGCATCACGTCGCGCATGTGCGCGAGTGGCACCTCCCTCGCACCTAATTCGTGTCTTTTCTCGTCTGTCCCGGTCTGTTCTGTTCCGTCTTTAATCACCTCTCACTTACCCATAATTCGTATTAATTATTGCCAAATCATTTCAGATTAATCTCAGATTACTGTAAATAAAATCTCGGGCCTTACATTTCTCCCCCTCTAAGATATGATTTCGTCCTCGAAATCACATACAATCAATTCAGATAAAGAAGAAATGTATAATAGAGGTTAATTCAGGAAAATTCATTCTATTAAACTATTCTGAAATCTCAATCTAATATCAGATTCTGTCTCTTCGGTAGCTTCTTTCAATGCCCTGCTAACTTTACTGTATTTCCAACAGCAGCATAGTCTTCATTCTGAATTTTCCATTCTTTCACGCATCCTTGATTTCAATCTGAAGAAGAATTCAAGAAGTATAATATCATCATACTACTTAAGATCATTCTGATAGAATCAATTGCAAATCCTGGCTATACAACATCCGTATATATCAATCAATAGCTCTTAATAACTCAATCTCGGCTTCAAATACCAACAGTCATCACCTGACGTTGGCATATTTCATATCAACTTCCGAGCTATCTTCATTTGCTTCTGAATCAGTTTCATTTTCTTTATCAGATCTCTGATCCTATCAATCCAATCTCAGGCATTACCGCAATATCATCCCCATGCGAAGGAAATCCACAGTTCTCACTGTACAATACCTCGACTAAAGCTATTTCGATATTCATCTAATAGCTATTATTGTACAATAATTCATAAAGTGACAAGACATCAGGTCACTAGTGCTAAAATCCAGCACTACAGTTCCTGGATATCCTCCAGTATCTAGATAGTTCGCTCCGACTATCCGTCAATCTATAA
Source organism: Primulina tabacum (assembly GCF_025594145.1). Lineage (NCBI taxonomy): Eukaryota > Viridiplantae > Streptophyta > Magnoliopsida > Lamiales > Gesneriaceae > Primulina > Primulina tabacum. The sequence continues at coordinate 13,056,048 of NC_134556.1, read as the reverse complement.
ACCATAGATAAAAATCATACTATACATTCTGCCAAAAGTATAAAGTCAACCAAAAATCACGGTATGATATAATTAACTCTGGCATTCAATACCATCTGACCCCTTTTCTGACATACCTCTCAGTCGTCTTGTCATATCTGTACGTCATCCTGTACAATATACATATGCCGATTTGAACAATCGTTCAATCATAACCACCTCCTGGTACATTTTTGGCACGATTTCGGTAAATCTATCACCAGATCCATAGAATTTTACTCCTATTTCTATTTAGGAATCAATAATCTGTATAACCAATCTTCTGGTTTCTATCTTCCTGTCTTCATCTGTCAGCGATTTAGACATTTCAATACAAATTCTGACAAAACTGATTTCGTTTATTTACATCAAAACTGTCCGTTCGTATTATGTAACGCCCCAGATTCGACGACTGTCCTCACTGTATCAAGACGTGTCTTTCCAGCGTGCTTATGTCCTCACTCACACGCACCCTGGAAAACTTCCCAGGAGGTCACCCATCCCAAAATTACTCCAAGTCAAGCACACTTAACTTTGGAGTTCTTATGTGATGAGCTACCGAAAAGAAGATGCACCTTCGAGATATGAGTAATACAAATCAAATCTTTTAAGCCCTCTTCAATTGTACATTCCATTACATTGAACAGTCTCGGAATCCCTCTCATTCCCGTGTGGGTCGGTTCATTCATGTTCCCTCCACATAGAAGCCTGTCAGGAGCCGCTCATTGTCCGTGCAACTGATGGCACCGGCGATCACCCCCCGCCCTCTTCGGCCCCGGGCCTCACATGCCCACCAGCTTCCGCTTGATTCGTCCCCGAACCACACCGTACTAAGAGAGGTCGGCTCTGATACCAACTGTAACGCCCCAGATTCGACGACTGTCCTCACTGTACCACGACGAGTCTTTCCAGCGTGCTTATGTCCTCACTCACACGCACCCTGGGAAACTTCCCAGGAGGTCACCCATCCCAAAATTGCCCCAAGTCAAGCACGCTTAACTTTGGAGTTCTTATGTGATGAGCTACCGAAAAGAAGATGCACCTTCGTGATATGAGTAATACAAATCAAATCTTTTAAGCCCTCTTCAACTGTACAGTCCATTACATTGAACAGTCTCGGAATCCCTCTCATTCCCGTGTGGGTCGGTTCATTCATGTTCCCTCCACATAGAAGCCTGTCAGGAGCCGCTCATTGTCCGTGCAACTGATGGCACCGGCGATCACCCCCCGCCCTCTTCGGCCCCGGGCCTCACATATTATCACACATTTCTTGTTACTAGAATAATACGGAATCTATTACTGTGTGCCTATAACAATACCTGTCATTTCGAATGCGAAATATCTGGCACAAACAAATTAGCTAATTATATAAAATAAAGCATTACCTACCTGGTATTTTGATTGACACACTGTTCTGACTATCGAAATCAAGTTCTGAACAATCCGATCACTGTCTCAACTGTGCTACAATCAATCAGTATACTATCTTCAGATATCACACTCTGAATACAATCTGTTGCAATCTGGATTCATAGCCAAAAAATTCTGTATACAACAATCTCAGTTCCCAGAATATTCAATACAAATTTCAACTGTTCGATTCAATCAATCATACGCTGCGAATATATCAAAATATCATAGATAAAACGAGCATAAGGTCATCAGAACACTTCGGAACACAGGATTTATCAACCCATACACAGAACTGAAGTATTTCCCAGAGGAACACATAATCAGATGTAACTCTAACTCTCAGGCAGTAAATCTTCTAACTGACATTTCAATTCTTTCAATTCAATCAACATCATTCTGTTCAGAAGTCTAAAATGAAATCCATACCTGATATCAAATCAAGGCTGAAGTCGCTCTCCCTGATATAAGACAAATCCGGAATTTCATCTGGAACGACTATAACAACTCTCCTGCTACTGACAAATCATTTCCAGATAGGCTCAACTTCAGTAATCAACTGAATACTTAAGGAATTACTCCTATTCTTTTCGATAATCATCGAATCATACATAATACGGATATCAAGGAATTCAAAATCGAGAATCCTTATCGTATATCATTCGTTCATCGGCCATTTCACGTTCGAATCTTCCCATCTCCTGGCAAGAATCTCTAATAGTTTTGTACTTGTTAGCATATTAATATCAATAATGTAGTCAGAATCAGATAACACAAGTACAATACAATCTAATTCAATCTCATTCTCTTTTTACTGCAGTACACAATATATCACAGAATTCACTGATATCAATCCATTAGTATATATCAATACATATGCAACATAATCATAAAAGATTATTACCTTCCACTATATCATCATGTGTGTCCTGGGTCTGTTCCTCGATCACTACCACCCGATGATTCTGCTCCCTGAAATCTTCGGGAACCTCTCTGTGGACAGACTTTACCAAAGTGTCCTGGTTGTCGACAAACATGACAACTACAAAGTACACCTCTGCATTGCTCTGTGGGATGCCTTCCTCCACAGGTTCTACAATAAACTCCGGTGTAACTCGGGCTAGAACCACGGGAGCTAGATGAACCGCTCTCTAACTTCTTGAACTATTTCTTTCGAGCTTTCAGCAAATCTTGTTTCCCACTCGTACTGCCACTATCCAATCGGAGAGGGAATTGTTGTGTCTGGGGTTGTATTGCACACAACCTTTCTTGTTGTCTAAAAATCAGACTCGCCTCAGCTCTTTTTGCTTTATTCAAAGCATCAACAAACTGATGGGGTCGTTCTACCTTTATCAAGGCAATTATCTCATAATTTAATCCATTGATGAACTGATCAGTTACAGTTTCATCATTCCCAGCTATCTGAGGAACAAAACGCAGTAGAGTAGAGAATTTAGCAACATATTCTTCAATATTCAGTTGGCCTTGTCTCAAATTCTCAAACTCTGCTCTCTTGTCCTCTCGGTACTATCCTGAGAAGAATCTTCGATAAAATTCAGCCTTAAAGACTTCCCACGTAATCACCGTACCCCGCTGTTCTAATACTCTTTTGGTTGTAATCCACCAACTCTTAGCGACCTCGTGTAACTGATTGGGCACCGGTTTAATTCTCTGTTCCTTTGGGTAGTCAAGTGAATCAAACAGTATCTCTATATCATCTAACCAATTCTCACACTCCACTGACATCTCATTACCCTTCAGAATCGGCGGTTGAAACGATTGAAACCTCTTCATCTGTGTTTCCATCAAAGTTTCTGTCTCATCCATCTCTGATCAATCGAAGTACTACCCAATTCTCGAATTCTTCTTGGAGGGATATCTGATTACCATAAGGGTTAGTACCACATGAGATAAATCAATCTCAGTCCCTTCTTGATCAGCTTACCTTCTGATTAAGAATTGGTTCTGATTCATTTTCAAATCAAATACATTACCAAATCAACTCAGGTATTCAGGTAACATGTATTTAAAAACAGTAAACATAATATCATGCTAGCATACACAATGTAAGTCAACATTATAAGTAAATCACATGCTAGCAATCACATGCAGGAAAGAAAACTCAATCTACCCCGCTTCCTTTCTTCTATCTCAATCTCAAGAACCTACTGTTCTGGAACCTAATGCTCTGATACCACCTGTTTTGGGGACCCGGACGCTAATTCATTCCTTAAGCGTCTTTAGGAATAATTCAAACAATTATAATAAACAGGGTCTAATTTTTTTTTTTAAAATACAAAGCGGAAACGTAATGTAATTCAATTCAAATTACATATTAAATATAACATACAATTCTTGTATTATCTACAAGAATTCAAATAGGTTCAACTATATATCAGTGCTGAATCCTAAGTTGCTTCGAAGCCCGGATCTCCACGCTATCTAGTCCAGCCTCTTTCTCTTCTTGACCCTGATCCTATCCCACCTGTGTTGCCATGCACACATACAAACAAGATAACAGCCGGATAACTTCGGTGAGAATTACATTCTCAGTATAAATCATGTATACATGCAATCATAAAAACAATATAAAAGCATATATCAGATATGTCTAACATGTATTCAGATCAGAATATAAATCCATATCAAGAATAAATCCTATTCTAAACATGTACCATCATCAGGAACATAATCAACATGAATCAATATAACTGTCAATTAGACTCATGACTTCACATTTAAGACTAGACTCAATCCTAGTCTAGGGATCCCGGTTTCCAGAAGTTAGCATTCCCATATCGACCAACAGTAATAGAAAAGACTCCAGTTCAATCCACGTCGATAGGGTATCGATCACCAGTAATAGAAGAAATACCAATTCTATCCACATCGATATGGTATCGATCACCAGTAATAGAAGAAGCTCGTACTCTATCCACATCGGTATAGTATCGATCACTAGTAATAGAAAGAACTCCTATTCTATCCACATCGATATGATATCGACCATCAGTAATAGAAGAAGTTATGATTCTATCCACATGATACGGTACCGATCACCAGTAATAGAAGAAGCTCCGATTCTATCCACATCGATATAATATCGATCATCAGCAATAGAAGAAGTTATAATTCTATCCACATCGATAGCCAAATACATGTTAGACATATCTTTTATATGCTTTTATATTTTTTTTTTGATTGCATGTATACATGATTTATACTGAGAATGTAATTCTCACCGGAGTTATCCGGCTGTTGTCTTGTTTGTATGTGTGCATGGCAACAGGTGGGATAGGATCAGGGTCAAGAAGAGAAAGAGGCTGGACTAGATAGCGTGGAGATCCGGGCTTCGAAGCAACTTAGGATTCAGCACTGATATATAGTTGAAACTAGTTGAATTCTTGTAGATAATACAAGAATTGTATGTTATATTTAATATGTAATTTGAATTGAATTACATTACGTTTCCGCTTTGTATTTTAAAAAAAAAATTAGACCCTGTTTATTATAATTGTTTGAATTATTCCTAAAGACGGTTAAGGAATGAATTAGCGTCTGGGTCCCCACAAAATGAGTCCTTGATTTAGGTACAGATTTGTATTGAGTCATGTGGTCAGATCAGATACATGTTTTAATGTTTGTTTATGCTTTTATATATGGGTTGTATGATTGCATGGATACATTGTTTAACTGAGATTTTATTCTCACCGGAGTTATCCGGCTGTTGTCGTGTTTGTATGTGTGCATGGCAACAGGGGGGACAGGTTCAGGGTCACAGAGGTGAAGAAAGATCGAGTTTAGAGTGGAGACTACGGACTTGGACTAGAGATAGGGTTTAAACACTGGCTATATAGTTGTTAAACCTTAGTTGAGACTGATTGTATATAATGCAAGACTTGTACTTTTAATACTGAGATGTATATATATGTTTTATTTCACTACGTTCCGCATGTTAAAAAAAAAACAAAATTTAGACCCTGTTTATTATAATTGATTACAATAGTCCCAATGACGATTAAGAAGATGATTAGCGTCCGGGTCCCCACAACAGGTGGTATCAGAGCGATAGATCATTTAGACTGAGATAGAAGAGGCTAGTGAGCGGGGTAGATTGAGGTTTCTTTCCTGCTTTTGAATGCTAGCATGTCTTACTGCTTTAATACATGTTACTTCCTTATCTGATTTGATATAGTAATATGTTTTATTGAGAATGGATCAGCACCGATTCTAGATCAGCAGTAAGATGATCAGAGGAAGGCTGGAACTGGTTGTTGTATTTGAGTTACTAATCCTGTTGATAACCAGATATGCCTCCCAGACGAATCCCAGAACAGGGAAGTACATCAAATCCTCCCATGGATGTAACACCGACTCCTATGGAAACGTTACTGAAAAGATTTCAGTCATTTCACCCGCCAACTTTGAAAGGAACAGAGAACGCTGTGGATTGCGAGAGTTGGCTTGATGATATTGAAATGCTGTTTGATTCATTGGAGTATACAGATGAGCGGCGAATTCGATTAATTGGACACCAGTTACACGATGTTGCAAAGAACTGGTGGATTACGATAAAGAGGGCTTTGGAGCATAGAGGTACGACTATCACCTGGAATGTCTTTAGAACTGAATTTTATCAACGATTCTTTCCAGTGTCGTACAGAAAAGACAAGGGGGCGGAGTTTGCTAATCTAAGACAGGGACAGATGAACATAGAAGACTACGTGTCCAAGTTCTCCACCTTGTTGAAATTTGCTCCACATGTTGCTGACAGCGAGGAAGCTACTGCTGATCAATTTATCAATGGATTGAACCCCGAGATTTTTACATTGGTGAACACAGGGCGACCGAATAATTTTACTGACGCCCTGAACAGAGCCAAAGGAGCAGAAGCCGGTCTGATGAGACAGAAAGAGGCTTCATTTGTGGCTCCAGCACCGAAACCACAGCAACCACCTCCCAGATTTGAGGGTGGCAGCAGCAGTGGAGGGAAGAAGGAATTTTTGAAAGCTAGAGGAAAGCAATTTAAGAAATCTGACAGTAGTTCTTCTAGCTCCGGTGGTTCATAATATGTTCTTGAGATTATTGATATCGTAGAAACGCAACCGGATCGAAGAACGGACGTTGTATTCTATAGTTATTATTTTCCAGCATGTTTAGAGTTAACTTATGCAGACTTTGAGTACTACCATATGCTTATGATGATGATTATGAGTTGAGAAGTATGAATTGGTGATATATGTTGAGAGTTGGATTGACCGGTATCGAGAAATTACGTCGTTATGCCGTTAAATTGTACCGAGATCAAGTATTGAATTGGATATGTGTTGATTGAGATTAGAGATTGATAGAATATGTATCAACATTTCCATTTCAGATTTGATATTGACAGATTCGTCTTCGAAACTTCGACTACGACAGATTGTACGACGAAAAGTATAAATCATGTTTTGTTTGGGGAAGACACAACTCAAATGAGATTCAATTTGAGTTTCCCAACCAAATCACATACTAGAATTGATGTTTATCTTTTGATATGAATTTGATTTGTTTATAGATCTATATTCAAATCTCTTGATAGGATGCTGTCTTGTATATAGATTTATATTTAAGCCTTTGAGATAGGAGAGTCATTGGCAGACTTGCCAAACTAGATGTTCGGTGGTATCGACGCTTCGGACCAGATTCAATCCGACTGTAGACATTCGATACAGATATGACCGAAGTCTAGGAATAAGACGTACAGTAACCCCGATTGGGAGGGTAGGTGACAGCCATTGACGTCTTATTCACACCGGGATCCCTGGAGTAGAGTCGATTCGTGTCAAGACATGATTTGATTTGAGTTGCATGTTTAGATAGATCGGTTTCATAGACTATGGAGCCATTGTTATTGCTTTCATGCATGATTTATGATTTCGTATCAGCATGTATACATGTTTTATACTGGGATTTGTTCTCACCGGAGTTTCCGGCTGTTGTTATGTACAGATGTGTGCATAACAACAGGTGGGGCAGGATCTGGGTCACGTCAGAGATGAGAGATGGACATAGCGTGGTGATCACGGGCGCAGCAGATGAACTAGTAGTTGTACTTTTGATATGGATTGTATTTAATTACTGGTTTGTAGAATATGAATAAGACATGACATGTATATTATATGCGTTGTAATTAAATAAAAAAAGATATTATGTTTAGTGTTTACATTTGAATTAATGTTATAAAGCGAAAATTTGACCCACATATAGAATAAAGATCCAATTAATCCCAAAAAGAATTGAGTTAGAGCCCGGGGTCCCCACAATATACATGCTTCGTTTTATTCATATTCTACAAACCAGTAATTAAATAAAGTGCATATCAAATGTACAACTACTAGTTCGTCTGCTACGCCCGTGATCACCACGTTATGTCCATCTCTCATCTCTGTCGCGACCCTGATCCTGCCCCACCTGTTGTTATGCACACATACAGACATAACAACAGCCAGAAACTCCGGTGAGAACAAATCCCAGTATAAAACATGTATACATGCTGATACATAATCATAAATCATGAATCCAAGCAATAGTAATGGGCTCCATAGTCTATAAAACCAATCTATATAAACATGCAATTCAAATCAAATCATGTCTTGACTCGACTCGACTCTACTCTAGGGATCCCGGTGTGAATAAGACGTCAATGTCTGTCACCTACCCTCCCAATCGGGGTAACTGTACGTCTTATTCCTAGACTTCGGTCATGTCTGTATCGAATGTCTACAATCGGAGGATGTCTGCTCCTATGCGTCGATACACCGAACGTCTAGAAGTTTGGCAAATCTGCCAATGACTCTCCTATCTCAAATGCATGATTATAAATCTATAAATGCATAATCATATCAAAAGATTTGAATACAATCCATAAACAAATCATAATCATGTCAAAAGACAAGCAACTAATCTAGTATGTGGTTTTGTTGGGAAACTCAAATTGAATCTTATTTGAGTTGTGTCTTCCCCAAACAATACATGCATAATACCTTTCGTCGCACAATGTTTGTCGATGTCGAAGTCTCGATGACGAATCTGTCACTATCAAATCTGAAATGGAAATGTTGATACATACTACTCTATCAATCTCTAATCTCAATCAACACATATCCAATTCAATACTTGACCTCGGTACCATTTGACGGCATAACAACGTAATTTCTCAATACCGGTCAATTCAAATCTCAACACAAATCTATATCAATTCTCAACAATGAATAATCAACATCATATATACATCATACTCTCAAAATCTGCATATTCTCAATCAAGATATGCTAAAATTCATAACAAATGCATATGGTACTATTTCTTCGATCCGGTTGCGAATATACGACATCTATAATCTCAAGAATCATTAATAGTAACCATATCATAATTTCTCCAACACATAAAATCTGAATCTTGTTGGAATTGAACAATATTTACCTCTTATTGTAGCCTTGGTTGAGAAGATCACAAATCTGAACTCTAATTAAAATTCTGATGAAGATATCTTATACAATCAATTTCTAAAAGAAATAGAGCATGAAGGAATTCTTGAAGTCTCTCTCTCTCCTTCCATCTGCTGAAAATGAGGAAGAAATGAATGACAAATCATATATATATATATATATATCTTGCATGTTGAGGGGCAAGTGTCATATTTTTCAAGTAACACGTATGACAGCGGGTGCGGTAGTTCATGAACCGCGGCTGCGCTCAAGCTTCGGCGGTCCATCCACAAGTGCATAAACGTCGACCGCGGGTGCGGTCAGTTCTGCACCGCGGGTACGGTGTCATTTCTGTAAATAATCTCCAACTCTCTGTCCATCAACCGCGGGTGCACTCTTTCTTGGACCGCGGGTGCGGTGACCCTACTGTAAAATGGCCAACTTTCTGCCTATCCACCGCGGGTGCGGTGCTTCTTTAGGCGTGGGAGCGGTCTCTTTCTTCAAGCAACACTTCATCTTTTCATTTTATCCACATACAATCTAGGGCATTACACAATGACTCTACAGGCAATGCATGTGTCAATGCAAAACGTTCTGATATGAATGTATGTGATGCATCTGTATCTATCAATACATATGCAGGATAACCGCAAAGAAAACAGTTACCTGCAATCACATCGTCTGGTGCACCTTGGGCTTGCTCTTCTGTCAATGCAAACACCTGAGCTTGTTGTCTGGGAGGTTGGCTCACTGTCTGGCCACCTCTGGCTCTAGGTTGAGACTGTGTAGGCGTGGGCTAGAAGGAATGGACAGACGAAGCTTGCCTCTCAGTCTGAGTCACTAATGCTGATGACCCTGCACTCTGAAATCTCTGTGCACCTCTCTGTGGACAGACTTTGGCAAAATGTCCCTGTTGCTTACATATATTACATCTGCCCATCACTCCCTGACACTGCTCTGTGGCATGTCGGCCTCCACAAGTAGTACAATATACACCTGTCACATCTGTACTCTGGCCAGGACCTCTCTGTCTTGACCCACTGGAGCTCGACGAACTGCTTCCTGCTCTCTTAAACTGCTTACCCTTGGCTTTCAAAGAATCTTTCTTTCCACTACACTACTGCTTCCACTATCAAATCGAGGAGGAGGTGGTGGAAACTGTGTGGCGAACAGTGGCGATCTCTGACCCTGAACACTATAGGAAGCTCCTCGCTGCCTAATCAAGCCAGCCTCTGCTCCCTTCGCTCGATTCAGCGCCTCAGAAAAAGTGTTGGGTCGTCCCATGTTCAATAAAGTGAAGATATCCGGATTCAAACCATTTATGAATTGATCGGCAACTGCCTCATCATTCCCTGCTACGTGAGGTGCAAATCGAAGCAAGGACGAGAATTTGGCAACAAACTCCTCTATGTTCCATTGCCCCTGTCTCAAGTTGGCAAATTCGGTCAAATCTTGTCAGGAAATATATCTGCAAACTCCCGTATTACTTGCAAATCTGCCAATGCCGGGCTCGATTTCAGTAAATCTACTAAATAAATAAGGAACCCTTCTGCTCCTTGCTGCAACAATCTACTCATAGTAAGAGCAGATACTAAGGGAATCCGAGATCTGGAACCCTTACCATAGAATTTCCACTACTCTGTCATTTCAGGTCTGAATCTGACAATCTTGTGAAAACAGTCTACGGTAGCTCTGTACTTAGTCAACATGTCAATCCCGACAATACAATCAAAATCAGATAAACCAAGTACAACACATTCTAAATCGATCTCATGCCCTTCAAACTGTAGTACACAATGTCTAACTGAAGTCACAGATATCAGACCACTTCCCAACGGAGAAAAAATAGACACTACAGTAGGCAATGACTCTACAGGCAATGCATGTGACAATGCAAAATGTTCTGATATGAATGTATGTGATGCACCTGTATCTATCAATACATATGCAGGATAACCGCAAAGAAAACAGTTACCTGCAATCACATCGTCTGGTGCATCTTGGGCTTGCTCTTCCGTCAGTGCAAACACCCTAGCCTGCTGTCTAGGAGGTTGGCTCACTGTCTGGCCACCACTGGCTCTAGGCTGGGATTGTGCAGATGGTGGCTGGAATGAATGGACAGACGAAGATTGCCTCTCAGGCTGAGTCACTGATGCTGATGACCCTGCACTCTGAAATCTCTGGGCACCTCTCTGGGGACAAACTCTGGCAAAGTGTCTCTGTTGCCTGCATATGTTACATCTGCCCATCACTCCCTGACACTCCTCTGTGGCATGTCGGCCTCCACAAGTAGTGCAATACACACATGTCACATCTATACTCTGGCCAGGACCTCTCTGTCTTGACCCACTAGAGCTCGATGAACTGCTCCCTGCTCTCTTGAACTGCTTACTCTTAGCCTTCAAAGAATCTTTCTTCCCACTACTACTGATTCCACTATCAAACCGAGGAGGAGGTGGTGGAAATTGTGTGGCGAACGGTGGCGGTCTCTGACCCTGAACACTATAGGAAGCTCCTCGCTGCCTAATCAAGCCAGCCTCTGCTCCCTTCGCTCGATTCAACGCCTCAGAAAAAGTTTTGGGTCGCCCCGTGTTCACTAGGGTAAAGATGTCCGGATTCAAGCCATTTATGAACTGATCGGCCACTGCCTCATCATTCCCTGCTACGTGAGGTGCAAATCGAAGTAAGGACGAGAATTTGGCAACATACTCCTCTATGTTCCACTGGCCCTGTCTCAAGTAGGCTAACTCGGCCCCTTTGTCTTTTCGGTATGACACTGGAAAGAAACGTTGATAAAATTCATCTTTAAAGACTTTTCAAGTAATATCAATACCTCGATGTTCTAAGGCTCGTTTTGCTGTTAGCCACCAACTCTTGGCCACTTCTTGCAATTGATACCCAATTAGCTTTACTCTACGTTCATCTGTATAGGCAAGTGATTCAAATAACATCTCTATATCATCCAACCAGCTTTCGCACTCCACTGCATTTTCTGTGCCCTTCAAGGTAGGTGGATGGAATGATTGAAATCTCTTCAACAAAGTCTCCATCGGTGTCGCAGTAACATCCATCTGAGTACCTGACGTACTACCCTGTTCTAGCACTTGTCTTGCAGCTGGTTGCGGTATCCTTCTAGGCGGCATATATGATTATCAAACAGATTAGGATACAATCTATACAATCTGTCTCAGCCCTCCTCTGATCCAGAATCGGTTCTGATTCAGTCTTTACAAGCATATGTTGTAAATCAACTCAGATACAATACAACATATAATAGGGAAAGCATTAAATCATGCTAGCACATCAAAAGCAAGGAAGAAGATTCGATCTACCCTGCTCATTCTATTCTATCTCAGTCTACAGAACCTACTGCTCTGATACCACCTGTTGTGGGGACCCGGGCTCTAACTCAATTCTTTTTGTGATTAATTGGATCTTTATTCAATATGTGGGTCAAATTTTCGCTTTTTAACATTAATTCAAATGTACACTAAACATAATATCTTTCTTTATTTAATTACAACGCATATAATATACATGTCATGTCTTATTCATATTCTACAAACCAGTAATTAAATACAGTCCATATCAAAAGTACAACTACTAGTTCATCTGCTGCGCCCGTGATCACCACGCTATGTCCATCTCTCATCTCTGACGTGACCCAGATCCTGCCCCACCTGTTGTTATGCACACATCTGTACATAACAACAGCCGGAAACTCCGGTGAGAACAAATCCCAGTATAAAACATGTATACATGCTGATACGAAATCATAAATCATGCATGAAAGCAATAACAATGGCTCCATAGTCTATGAAACCGATCTATCTAAACATGCAATTCAAATCAAATCATATCTTGACTCGAATCGACTCTACCTAGGGATCCCGGTGTGAATAAGACGTCACTCTCTGTCACCTACCCTCCCAATCGGGGTAACTGTACGTCTTATTCCTAGACTTCGGTCAAGTTTGTATCGAATGTCTGCAATCGGAGTGAATCTGATCCGAAGCGTCGATACCACCGAACATCTAGTTTGGCAAGTCTGCCAATGGCTCTCCTATCTCAAAGGCTTGAATATAAATCTATAAACAAATCACAATCATATCAAAAGATAAACAATAATTCTAGTATGTGATTTTGTTGGGAAACTCAAATTGAAATCTCATTTGAGTTGTGTCTTCCCCAAACAAAACATGCATTATACCTTTCGTCGAACAATCGGTCGTAGTCGAAGTCTCGATGTCGAATCTGTCAATATCAATCTGAAATGACACATTCAAGATGCATTCTATTAATTTCTAACTCAATTCAATAGACATACGGATCAATATTCAATCTCGGTACATTTCCACGGCATAACAGCGTAATCTTGCGATACCGGTCATCTCAAACATCAATAATCATAACAATAACTCATAATCATTCAGAACTGAAATCGGATTAACGTTTGGATGTAAAATTCTTGTACAAACTAGCTTCAAAAGTGAAAGAACCTTCCTTTTCCTAGATCCCTTCTCCCTCTCGATTCTCAGCTGTCCAGGAGAGGAAATGAAGACACATAATATATATATATATTGCATGTTGAGGGGCAAGTGTCATATTTTCCAAGTAACACGCATGACCGCGGGTGCGGTAGTTCAGGAACCGCGGGTGCGCTCAGGCTTCAGCGGTCCATTCAACTTTGCATAAACGTCGACCGCGGGTGCGCTACATATAAGGCCGCGGGTGCGGTGTCATCAACGCGGGTGCGGTTACGTTTGGACCGCGGGTGCGGTGTCATTTCTGTAAATACTTTCCAACTCTCTGTCCATCAACCGCGGGTGCACTCCTTCTTGGACCGCGGGTGCGGTGACCCTACTGTCAAAATAGTTAACTTTCTGTCCATGCACCACGGGTGCGGTGCTTCTCTAAGCGCGGGTGCGGTCTCTTCCTTCAAGCAACACTTCATCTTTTCATTTTATCCACATACAATCTAGGGCATTACATTTTTCGCCCTCTTAGATATTAGTTCGTCCTCGAACGTGAAATCAATTAATCAAAGTATGTGCGTACAGCAGTAAAGTCAAAAGCTGAATAAATACTCACATCATGATAATAACTCGGGATATTTCTGTTTCATATCTGCTTCTGTCTCCCAAGTCGCTTCCTCGGTGCAATGACGACTCCACTGGACTTTCAATAGTGGAATAGTCTTCGTTCTGAGCTGTTTTTCTTTCCGATCAAGAATCTGTATCGGTTGTTCAGTATAACTCAAAGTCTGATCAAGCTCAGCTTCGTCAGGTTGAATGATATGAGAATAATCTGGCATGTATCTACGTAGCATCGATACATGAAAAACATCATGTATCCCGGATAGAGACGGAGGAAGAGCCAATCGATATGCTCGATCGCCAATCTTTTCAAGAATCTCGTATGGACCGATGTATCTAGGAGACAGTTTCCCCTGTTTGCCAAATCTGAAAACGCCTCTGAAAGGAGAAATCTTCAACAATACTCTGTCTCCCTGTTCAAATACTAACGGTCTACGTCTTATATTGGCATACTTGGCCTGTCTATCCTGTGCCGTCTTCATTCTTTTCTGAATGATCTTCACCTTCTCAGTCATTTCCCGAATTATATCAGGCCCAAGTTCTGATACTTCAGATATATCATCCCAATATAGAGGAGATCTGCACTTCTTGCCATACAATGCTTCAAACGGTGCCATCTCTATACTCGTTTGGTAGCTGTTGTTGTATGAGAATTCACACAGTGGTAGTGAATCTTGCCAACTAGTGCCGAATTCTAGCACTACAGCCCTCAACATATCCTCTAAAGTCTGGATAGTCCGCTCTGACTGTCCATCAGTCTGGGGATGATAAGCAGTACTCAGGTGTAATGTCGTACCTAGAGTCTGCTGCAAACTGTGCCAAAAGTGAGAAGTGAATCGTGGATCACAATCTGATACGATAGACTTCGACACACCATGTAATCTAACTACCTCTCTGACATACAATTCTGCCATCTGATCGTGTCGATATGTCATTCTGTATGGAATAAAACACGCTGATTTGGTCAATCTGTCAATAATGACCCAAATTGCATCACAGCCCCGGGATGATCGAGGTAATTTCGTCACGAAATCCATAAAAATGTGATCCCATTTCCAATCAGGAATAGACAAACTCTGAAGTAAACCTCCGGGCTTCTTTCTTTCGGCCTTCACCTGTTGGCAATTTAAGCACTTAGACACATATTCGGCAATATATGATTTCATCTGTTTCCACCAGAACTGTGTCTTCAAGTCGTTGTACATCTTTCTGCCACCAGGGTGAATGCTGAACCGACTACAGTGTGCTGCTGAAAATATTTGTTGTTTCAACTCTGAAGCATCTGGCACTACAATACGGTTATTCACATACAGGACAAAATCATGTATCTGATATTCAGACTGATGTCCTTATCTGACCATCTGAATTGACTGCTGTATATTTTGATCTGTTCTTTGTGCCTCTCTAATCCTCATAATCAAATCTAGCTCAACTTGAATCGAAGCAAGTCTCAGCGGTCTACTATCTGTGTCAAATGCTAAACCAGACAAACAACAATCTTCAACTAGATTCGAAACACCTATCGTCGATAAGGATAGGGCACAAACCTTTCGACTCAAGGCATCTGCTGTTGCATTTGACTTTCCAGGATAGTACTTGATCTCGCAATCAAAATCTTTCAGTAGATCAAGCCATCTACGCTGTCTCATGTTCAACTCTGACTGAGAAAACAGATATTTCAGGGTTTTATGGTCAGAGTAAATCTCAAATTTCTCACCATAAAGATAATGACCCCAGATCTTCAAGGCAAATACGATAGCCGCCAATTCAAGATCATGAATGGGGTATCGAATCTCGTGTGGCTTCCAGCTGTCTCAGCCAAAACTCACACTTTGACAGTTTCGCATATAATCTTTCATTTCTCAATGTTTGCAACACAATTTTCAAATGATTGGCATGCTCATCCAAATTCTTAGAGTACACCAAAATATCATCAATAAAAACAATTACAAATTCATCTAAATACCTCTGAAAGACACGGTTCTTTAGTCTCATAAACACCGCTGGAGCATTCGTTAAACCAAAAGGCATGACAATAAATTCGTAATGTCCATACCTGCTTCGAAATGCTTTCTTTGGTATATCAATATCTCGTACTCGCAGCTGGTGATATCCAGATCTCAGATCAATCTTGGAATAGATAGATGATCCCTGCAACTGATCAAATAAATCGTCGATACGAGGCAAAAGATATTTGTTCTTTATCGTTGCCTTGTTCAGCTGCCTGTAATCTATACACAATCTCATAGAACCGTCTTTCTTTCGCACAAATAGCACTGGTGCACCCCAAGGAGATACACTGGGTCTGATATATCCCTTGGCTAGAAGATCTTCTAGTTGTGCTTTCAATTCCTTCAACTCTATAGGCGCCATCCTATACATGGCTCGAGATATAGGAGCGGTACCTGGAATAAGATCAATACTAAAATCTACCTCTCGGGCTGGAGGTAACCCTGGAATCTCGTCAGGAAATACATCTGCAAACTCCCGTACTACTATCAAATCTGCCAATGCCGGGCTCGATTTAAGTAAATCTACTGAATAAATAAGGAACCCTTCTACTCTTTGCTGCAACAATCTACTCATAGTAAGAGCAGATACTAAGGGAATCCGAGATCTGGAACCCTTACCATAGAATTTCCACTCCTATGTCATTTCAGGTCTGAATCTGACAATCTTGTGAAAACAGTCTACGATAGCTCTGTACTTAGTCAACATGTCAATCCCGACAATACAATCAAAATCAGATAAACCAAGTACAACACATTCTAAATCGATCTCATGCCCTTCAAACTGTAGTACACAATGTCTAACTGAAGTCACAGATATCAGACCACTTCCCAACGGAGAAGAAATAGACACTACAGTAGACAATGACTCTACAGGCAATGCATGTGTCAATGCAAAACGTTCTGATATGAATGTATGTGATGCACCTGTATCTATCAATACATATGCAGGATAACCGCAAAGAAAACAGTTACCTGCAATCACATGGTCTGGTGCATCTTGGGCTTGCTCTTCCGTCAGTGCAAACACCCTAGCCTGCTGTCTAGGAGGTTGGCTCACTGTCTGGCCACCACTGGCTCTAGGCTGGGATTGTGCAGATGGTGGCTGGAATGAATGGACAGACGAAGCTTGCCTCTCAGGCTAAGTCCACTGATGCTGAAGACCCTGCACTCTGAAATCTCTGGGCACCTCTCTGGGGACAAACTCTGGCAAAGTGTCCCTGTTGCCTGCATATGTTACATCTGCCCATCACTCCCTGACACTCCTCTGTGGCATGTCGGCCTCCACAAGTAGTGCAATACACACCTGTAACATCTATACTCTGGCCAGGACCTCTCTGTCTTGACCCACTGGAGCTCGATGAACTGCTCTCTGCTCTCTTGAACTGCTTACTCTTAGCCTACAAAGAATCTTTCTTCCCACCACTACTGATTCCACTATCAAACCGAGGAGGAGGTGGTGGAAACTGTGTGGCGAACGGTGGCGGTCTCTGACCCTGAACACTATAGGAAGCTCCTCGCTGCCTAATCAAGCCAGCCTCTGCTCCCTTCGCTCGATTCAGCGCCTCAGAAAAAGTTTTGGGTCGTCCCGTGTTCACTCGGGTAAAGATGTCCGGATTCAAGCCATTTATGAACTGATCGGCCACTGCCTCATCATTCCCTGCTACGTGAGGTGCAAATCAAAGTAAGGACGAGAATTTGGCAACATACTCCTCTATGTTCCACTGGCCCTGTCTCAAGTTGGCGAACTCGGCCCTTTGTCTTTTCAGTATGACACTGGAAAGAAACGTTGATAAAATTCATCTTTAAAGACTTTTCAAGTAATATCAATACCTCGATGTTCTAAGGTTCGTTTTGCTGTTAGCCACCAACTCTTGGCCACCTCTTGCAATTGATGCCCAATTAGCTTTACTCTACGTTCATCTGTATAGGCAAGTGATTCAAATAACATCTCTATATCATCCAACCAGCTTTCGCACTCCACTGCATTTTCTGTGCCCTTCAAGGTAGGTGGATGGAATGATTGAAATCTTTTCAACAAAGTCTCCATCGGTGTCGCAGTAACATCCATCTTAGTACCTGACGTACTACCCTGTTCTAGCACTTGTCTTGCAGCTGGTTGCGGTATCCTTCTAGGCGGCATATATGATTATCAAACAGATTAGGATACAATCTATACAATCTGTCTCAGCCTTCCTCTGATCCAAAATCGGTTCTGATTCAGTCTTTACAAGCATATGCTGTAAATCAACTCAGATACAATACAACATATAATAGGGAAAGCATTAAATCATGCTAGCACATCAAAAGCAAGGAAGAAGATTCGATCTACCCTGCTCATTCTATTCTATCTCGGTCTACAGAACCTACTGCTCTGATACCACCTGTTGTGGGGACCCGGGCTCTAACTCAATTCTTTTTGTGATTAATTGGATCTTTATTCAATATGTGGGTCAAATTTTCGCTTTTTAACATTAATTCAAATGTACACTAAACATAATATCTTTCTTTATTTAATTACAACGCATATAATATACATGTCATGTCTTATTCATATTCTACAAACCAGTAATTAAATACATTCCATATCAAAAGTACAACTACTAGTTCATCTGCTGCGCCCGTGATCACCACGCTATGTCCATCTCTCATCTCTATCATGACCCTGATCCTGCCCCACATGTTGTTATGCACACATACAGACATAAAAACAGCCGGAAAACTCCGGTGAGAACAAATCCCAGTATAAAACATGTATACATGCTGATACGAAATCATAAATCATGCATGAAAGCAATAACAATGGCTCCATAGTCTATGAAACCGATCTATCTAAACATGCAATTCAAATCAAATCATATCTTGACTCGAATCGACTCTACTCTAAGGATCCCGGTGTGAATAAGACGTCACTCTCTGTCACCTACCCTCCCAATCGGGGTAACTGTACGTCTTATTCCTAGACTTCGGTCAAGTCTGTATCGAATGTCTGCAATCGGAGTGAATCTGATCCGAAGCGTCGATACCACCGAACATCTAGTTTGGCAAGTCTGCCAATGACTCTCCTATCTCAAAGGCTTGAATATAAATCTATAAACAAATCACAATCATATCAAAAGATAAACAATAATTCTATTACGTGATTTTGTTGGGAAACTCAAATCGAATCTCATTTGAGTTGTGTCTTCCCCAAGCAAAACATGCATTATACCTTTCGTCGAACAATCGGTCGTAGTCGAAGTCTCGATGTCGAATCTGTCAATATCAATCTGAAATGACACATTCAAGATGCATTCTATTAATTTCTAACTCAATTCAATACACATACGGATCAATATTCAATCTCGGTACATTTCCACGGCATAACAGCGTAATCTTGCGATACCGGTCATCTCAAACATCAATAATCATAACAATAACTCATAATCATCACTAATATGTTCCTTAACCTCAAAATCTGTATAATCTCATTCATATATGTGCTGAAAATGGCAACAATAGCATACAATGTCCGCTCTTCGATCCGGTTACGAATATACGATCACTAACTTCACAGGAACACATAATCTAGTGTAATTCACAATTTCCCCCAACATCAATATTTCAAATCATGCAGGAAATGAATGAAACTTACATCCCCTTAAAGCCTTTGATGAGAGGAGTTCAGAACTGAAATCGGATTAACGTTTGGAAGTAAAATTCTTGTACAATCTAGCTTCAAAAGTGAAAGAACCTTCCTTTTCCTAGATCCCTTCTCCCTCTCGATTCTCAGCTGTCCAGGAGAGGAAATGAAGACACATGTTGAGGGGCAAGTGTCATATTTTCCAAGTAACACGCATGACCGCGGGTGCGGTAGTTCAGGAACCGCGGGTGCGCTCAGGCTTCAGCGGTCCATTCAACTTTGCATAAACGTCGACCGCGGGTGCGCTACATATAAGGCCGCGGGTGCGGTGTCATCAACGCGGGTGCGATTACGTTTGGGCCGCGGGTGCGGTGTCATTTCTGTAAATACTTTCCAACTCTCTGTCCATCAACCGCGGGTGCACTCCTTCATGGACCGCGGGTGCGGTGACCCTACTGTCATAATAGTTAACTTTCTGTCCATGCACCGCGGGTGCGGTGCTTCTCTAAGCGCGGGTGCGGTCTCTTCCTTCAAGCAACACTTCATCTTTTCATTTTATCCACATACAATCTAGGGCATTACATATATTATGTTTGTTGTAATGAAATGAATATAGAATTATCTTCTGCCTGAGTTATAAACATTTGATTTAATGTTAAAAGCAAAATTTAGACCCGTATTTTTGAACAATGATCCGACTAATCCCGAAAAGAATTGAGTTAGAGCCCGGGTCACCACAACAGGTGGTATCAGAGCAGTAGGTTCTGTAGACTGAGATAGAATAGAATGAGCGGGGTAGATCGAGTCTTCTTCCTTGCTTTTGATGTGCTAGCATGATTTAATGCTTTCCCTATTATATGTTGTATTGTATCTGAGTTGATTTACATCATATACTTGTAAAGACTGAATCAGAACCGATTCTGGATCAGAGGTATATGATCAGAGGAGGGCTGAGACAGATTGTATAGATTGTATCCTAATCTGTTTGATAATCATATATGCCGCCTAGAAGGATACCACAACCAGCTGCAAGTCAAGTGCTAGAACAAGGTAGTACGTCAGGTACTCAGATGGATCTTACTGAGACACCGATGGAGACTTTGTTGAAGAGATTTCAATCATTCCATCCACCTACCTTGAAGGGCACAGAAAATGCAGTGGATTGTGAAAGCTGGTTGGATGATATAGAGATGTTATTTGAATCACTTACCTATACAGATGAACGTAGAGTGAAGCTGATTGGGCATCAATTGCAAGAAGTGGCCAAGAGTTGGTGGCTAACGACGAAACGAGCCTTAGAACATCGAGGTATTGATATTACTTGGAAAGTCTTTAAAGATGAATTTTATCAACGTTTCTTTCTCGTGTCTTACCGAAAAGATAAAGGGGCAGAGTTCGCCAACTTGAGACAGGGGCAATGGAACATAGAAGAGTATGTTGCCAAATTCTCGTCCTTGCTTCGATCTGCACCTCATGTAGCAGGGAATGACGAGGCTGTCGCCGATCAATTCATAAATGGTTTGAATCCGGATATCTTCACCCTAGTGAACACGGGGCGACCCAACACTTTTTTTGAGGCGCTGAATCGAGCGAAGGGAGCAGAGGCTGGCTTGATTAGGCAGCGAGGAGCTTCCTATAGTGTTAAGGGTCAGAGACCGCCACAGCCTTCAGCATAGTTTCCACCACCTCCTCTTCGATTTGATAGTGGAAGCAGTAGTAGTGGAAAGAAAGATTCTTTGAAAGCCAAGGGTAAGCAGTTTAAGAGATCAGGGAGCAGTTCGTCGAGCTCCAGTTGGTCAAGACAGAGAGGTCCCGGCCAGAGTACATATGTGACAGGTGTATATTGTACTACTTGTGGAGGCCGACATGCCACAGAGCAGTGTCAGGGAGTGATGGGTAGATGTAACATATGTAAGCAACAGGGACATTTCGCCAGAGTCTGTCCCAGAGAGGTGCAAAGAGATTTCAGAGTGCAGGGTCATCAGCATCAGTGACTCAGCCTGAGAGGCAAGCTTCGTCTGTCCATTCCTTCCGGCCCACGCCTACACAGTCCCAGCCTAGAGCCAGAGGTGGCCAGACAGTGAGCCAACCTCCCAGACAACAATCCCAGGTGTTTGCATTGACGGAAGAGCAAGCCCAAGATGCACCAGACGATGTGATTGCATGTAACTGTTTTCTTTGCGGTTATCCTGCATATGTATTGATAGATACAGGTGCATCACATACATTCATATCAGAACGTTTTGCATTGACACATGCATTGCCCGTAGAGTCATGTCTACTGTAGTGTCTATTTCTTCTCCGTTGGGAAGTGGTCTGATATCTATGACTTCAGTTAGACATTGCTTACTGCAGTTTGAAGGGCATGAGATCGATTTAGAATGTGTTGTACTTGGTTTATCTGATTTTGATTGTATTGTCGGGATTGACATGTTGACTAAGTACAGAACTACCGTAGATTGTTTTCACAAGATTGTCAGATTCAGACCTGAAATGACAGAAGAGTGGAAATTCTACGGTAAGGGTTCCAGATCTTGGATTCCCTTAGTATCTGTGCTGACTATGAGTAGATTGTTGCAACAAGGAGCAGAAGGGTTCCTTATTTATTCAGTAGATTTACTGAAATCGAGCCAGACATTGGCAGATTTGCCAGTAGTACGGGAGTTTGCAGATATATTTCCTGACGAGATTCCAGGGTAACCTCCAGCCCGAGAGGTAGATTTTAGCATTGATCTTATTCTAGGTACCGTTCCTATTTCGAGAGCTCCATATAGGATGGCGCCAATAGAATTGAAAGAATTGAAAGCACAATTAGAAGATCTTCTAGCCAAGGGATATATCAGACCTAGTGTATCTCCTTGGGGCGCACCAGTGCTATTTGTGCGAAAGAAAGACGGTTCTATGAGATTGTGTATAGATTACAGGCAACTGAACAAGGCAACGATAAAGAACAAATATCATTTGCCTCGTATCAACGACTTATTTGATCAGTTGCAGGGATCATGATGCGAACACGGATGGTCAGGCGCCAAGGAAAGCATGGGACCCTTTGGAGTTGCTGGAGGGACCAATCACGAGGGGACGATTGAAGAAGTTCAAGGAAGCGTTGCACGGACTTATGAGTAATGAAGAAGGTCTTACAAGCGAGGTGCAAAGTGCTGGAGGGTTTTTTATCCATGGGAGTGAGTTTGGAAGTCACAAGAACATTATTCAAGTGATCGATGAAGTTGAGTCCAGCAGCATCGGCGCCCGAGCGGTCAAATATTACCGCCCGAGCG
Organism: Primulina tabacum; assembly: GCF_025594145.1. Classification (NCBI taxonomy): domain Eukaryota; kingdom Viridiplantae; phylum Streptophyta; class Magnoliopsida; order Lamiales; family Gesneriaceae; genus Primulina; species Primulina tabacum. The sequence goes on along the minus strand of NC_134556.1, from coordinate 13,033,146 downwards.
CCATACTTACTGTCCGAGCGCGAGTAGTACAGAAGCCTTGGCGCTCGAGCGGCAATATTCTACCGCCCAAGCGCGAGTCAGTTTCGGGAAGAATCCTAGTTTCCTATTTTAGAGTTTTTATTATCTTGCCAATTAGATTTCATATCTTTTTGATTTGGTATCAATATATAGACGAATTTTATTGATTGAAAACAACTTTTGTTCATTATTGATTGAGTTTATAAAAACTTTCTTGGAGAATTCTCTCAAAAACAAGCTTAAGTTTCGTTATAACTTTTGCGTTGTATCAAATCAAACTTATCAAAAGATTTATCTTTTGTGGCGTTTTTCAATCGAATATCACGAGGGTTGCCAAGGACGGGTTCTTTGGAGGTTCTCTTGAACGAGATTGTTTCTATCGTTGATGAATTGTTGCTAGACCGCGTGATCTAGAGGCGATTTTCACACCTATCAATTACTTGTTTCAAAGATCGGGAAAAATTAAAGATCTCGTGGGCGGGATCGCATCATTTGGTATCAGAGCTCAAGGTTTTTTATTCAAGTAAGCGTATCCATTCAATTCTTCGTAGGTTCTCTTGAACGAGATTGTTTCTATCGTTGATGAATTGTTGCTAGACCGCGTGATCTAGAGGCGATTTTCACACCTATCAATTACTTGTTTCAAAGATCGGGAAAAATTAAAGATCTCGTGGGCGGGATCGCATCATTTGGTATCAGAGCTCAAGGTTTTTGATTCAAGTAAGCGTATCCATATAATTCTTCATCCGCCGAAATTATTCATAACTGTTCATCTCCGGATTTACTGTAGCGTACTGTTCATCCGAAAAAAAATATATATATATATATATATATTTGACTCGGGTGTTTGTTGGAATTTTAGCGCTTATATTTCAGCGTTAAGTTTGTCCTTGTCATTTAGTCGCATTCTAGTCAATTTCCAGAGTTGCTTGTTCTTGTGTGGTCTAAGTGAGTCGAGTTTCTAGCGTCACATGATTGATCTCATAAGTTTTGATACGTGGAAGCCACGAGACTTAAGCGCCCCCTTGAGGATTCTCACTTGAGTGAAAATATTTGAGTGGAGTGAATTTTCATTGGAGTGATTTGTGAGGTTTTGTGGTGAGGGAAAAAGACGAGTGCGAGTGAATTTTCCTTGGAGTGACTAGTGAGGATTTGTGGTGAGGAAGTTTATTTATTTTATTGTTTCTACTAACCTTTTCTTGCAGGTATAATGATTGACGATCTTCAATTTCAAACAATGTTAAGGGGGATTGATAGAATATGGGAGAAGGAGCTTAAGCCTTTACATGAAAGGTTGGATAGGCTTGAGGGTAGTGCTAATGAGAAGAGACGAGATAGTAGATTTGGTGGGGATAGAGCATTGCATTTGGATCGTGATGATAGGAAGTGCAAATCGAGTGGTAGGCAGGGAATTGACTCGTGGAAGGAGTTCTTGACATCCGCACGAAGGTCGAGTGAAGAGAAGAAGGTCATAACTAGACCGAAGTTGGTTTTGAAGCATGAATATCAAGGTACATTTAAAAACTCAAATTCTCGTACTTGTGATATTATATGTTGTTGGTGTTTAGAAGTTGGGCATGATATCACCCAATGTCCACGTGAGGAGGTGACGGTAGTTAAATCGCCAGTTGAGCTTAAGTCTCAAATGGAGGTTGATGTTGCGGTTGGGCTTGAATCTCAAGTGGAGGTTGTGGTTGATAAAGTTGTTGATGACATTATTCCACTAGTTGGTGAGTTGAATGTTGTTGAACCTAAAGTGGAGGTTGAGAGAATTGAGGAGGTTGGTACCCCACTGATTTCTGACTTGAGCATAGAATGTTGTGATGTGGAGGGTGAATCCTTAGATGGTGAATTTTCTTCTAATGTGTGTGCTATGGAGGAGAAAGAAGAAAATAGTAATAATTTGTTGCACGCATGTTATGATTCATCATGTACCTTTCTTGATCAACCTATTTCAGTTGTAATTACTGATGATCAATTGCAATTTAATTGTGAGAGTGAAAAAGAATTTAAAATGACCGAAAAAATGAGTGATCAAAAGAGTGAGATGGCCATAGAAAGAAAAGAAAAAGAAAATGCAAAAGAGGCCAAAGAAAAAGAAAAAGAAAAGAAAAATAATTTTAAGGCCCAAAAGAGTGAAAAGAGTGAGGATGAGAGTTGTTTACTTTTGTATAAACCCCTTAAAGTACCTTTGTACAAAGTGGTTTATTATTCTTGTGATGATATAGCCGGTTCAATCCCGAGCATTGTTATTTCTCATTTGCAGGGTTATGATGAAGTTGTGATGAGGAGACGAGCAAATGTGGAAGGTGTAAAAATGCAATGGGATGATCCATTTGGCGTTGAGAGCAATCACCGTGAGGGTAAGCATAGTTGCCAACGCAACAAGCATGAGGTATGTGACTTTAGTCCTTATCTTAGTTCATTGCTGTGTTGTGCTCAAGAATTTGGGGTGAGTGTTGAAAGTGTGATGTCCAAATGGTCTAACGATGAGATGACGATTTTGTCAGGGAGTCACAGCGTTGAGGATGGTGATATAATGCATGAATTAAATTCAAATGTTAGTTATTTTGAGTGTTCAAAGATTGTCAAAATCATGAGGCTTTGTCATGGCAATGACTTGTGTGCATTAGAATTAAATTAATGTGATGAGTTAAATGATTGCATGGATAGTACATTTACTGTGTCCTATTTGCATGATTTATATTGGTTTGGTTATGGTTTTGAGAGGTGCAGGGATGAAGATGCTTATTTCTTTGTTTATGATGAATACATGTTTAAAGAGAATAAAATTTTCATCACACACCTATTGCATGAGTTTCTGCTTGATATTGAGGCGCATGATCTTTGTTTGATTGGTAGCCATGAAGTAAATAGGGTCATTGATAGGATGCATGAATTTTTACTATGGTTGCATATGAGGAGGTCTATTGGGTGGAATTGTGAATCATGCATCGAACATAAGAATTTTTATGTTCATAATGAGTACAATTTTAAGGGGAATAAATTCGTCATTCTACATTCATTGCATGAGTTACGTACTAGTGATGCATATAGTGGTGTTTTTACCTTTGATAAAATGAATGATTTTATGTGTTGGTTGCACATGAAACGACATGTTGAGTGTGATTGGGGTATATGCATTACATACAGGAGAATGACATGTCGAGTGTATTCATATGTCAGGCATCAGTTATATCTTATTCCTAGTGAACTATGGTCGTACACGTGTGTGGATATTATTTTGGTGTTGACTAGGTCTAAGAAGGGGAGAAATCTGATTTTTGTGATACTTAATGATATCTTGTTGTTATTATTTGGTGTCATTTGTTACTTGATATGTGGAAAAGTTGATGAGTTTATAGGAAAGACAATGGTGATGTTGGAAAGTCCAGTGTTGATGGAGCGAGCAAGCAATAGCACCTACAAACTTGAGTTTAAAGGTAAGCATATTAGTCATACAATTCATGTTATTACTAACTTGCTTCGTTTTTGTGTAGGTATCAAAGATTTGAGGACAAATCCTTTTCAAGAAGGGGAGGATGATGCGAACAAGGATGGTCAGGCGCCAAGGAAAGCATGGGGACCCTTTGGAGTTGCCGGAGGGACCAATCATGAGGGGACGATTGAAGAAGTTCAAGGAAGCGTTGCACGGACTTATGAGCAATGAAGAAGGTCTTACAAGCGAGGTGCAAAGTGCTGGAGGGTTTTTGATGCATGGGAGTGAGTTTGGAAGTCACAAGAACATTATTCAAGTGATAGATGAAGCTGAGTCCAGCAGCATCGGCGCCCGAGTGGTCAAATATTACCGCCCGAGCGCCATACTTACTGTCCGAGCGCGAGTAGTACAGAAGCCTTGGCGCTCGAGCGGTAATATTCTACCGCCCGAGCGCGAGTCAGTTTCGGGAAGAATCCTAGTTTCCTATTTTAGAGTTTTTATTATCTTGGCAAGTAGATTTCATATCTTTTTGATTTGGTATCAATATATAGACGAATTTTATTGATTGAAAACAACTTTTGTTCATTATTGATTGAGTTTATAAAAACTTTCTTTGAGAATTCTCTCAAAAACAAGCTTAAGTTTCGATATAACTTTTGCGTTGTATCAAATCAAACTTATCAAAAGATTTATTTTTTGTGGCGTTTGTCAATCGAATATCACGAGGGTTGCCAAGGACGGGTTCTTTGGAGGTTCTCTTGAACGAGATTGTTTCTATCGTTGATGAATTGTTGCTAGACCGCGTGATCTAGAGGCGATTTTCACACCTATCAATTACTTGTTTCAAAGATCGGGAAAAATTAAAGATCTCGTGGGCGGGATCGCATCAGATCATCTATCTATTCCAAGATCGATCTGAGATCTGGATATCACCAGCTGCGAGTACGAGATATTGATATACCAAAGACAGCATTCCGAAGCAGGTATGGACATTACGAATTTATTGTCATGCCTTTCGGTTTAACGATTGCTCCAGCGGTGTTCATGGGACTAATGAACCGTGTCTTTCAGAGGTATTTAGATGAATTTGTGATTGTTTTTATTGATGATATTTTGGTGTACTCTAAGAATCTGAATGAGCATGCCAATCATTTAAGAATTGTGTTGCAAACATTGAGAAATGAAAGATTATATGCGAAACTGTCAAAGTGTGAGTTTTGGCTGAGACAGGTTGTCTTCTTGGGTCATATCATATCTCGAGATGGTATTTCTGTAGATCCGAGTAAAGTTGAAGCTGTGATCAGTTGGCCGAGACCGGCTTCTGTGCCAGAGATACGCAGTTTCATGGGTCTAGCAGGGTACTATCGATGATTCATTAAAAATTTTTCCAGCATTGCGAAGCCGATTACCAATTTGACACAGAAGAATGTACCGTTTGTGTAGAACCCGTAAATCAGTAGACGTATAAGCCATGCATAATTCTAGATTTTTAAATTTAATTGACTTCATTGCATGATTATTTTAAATGCATTTGTTTGAAGTTAATTATTTTATTATTTCAGTTCAGCGGTTTGATTTTTAGCATTTCAGTATTTTCAGTGAGGCCGGACCGGAGTTGGAGTTTTGAGATAGAATTTAAGATTTGAGAAATATTTCCAGAAGTTAATTTAGCTAGTAACTAAGTTCATTTAAGTTAGAAAGGAAGGTTTGAAGATTTAATTTAATTATTTGAGGTGAGTAAGAAATGAACTCATTTAAGTTATTAAATTAAGGGGTTAGCTCACTAAATTATTTAAAGGATTAGTAAGGCTTTCAAGGATTATTAGTTGACTAGATAATCAACATTTCCCTTTATTTTATCATGCATTTTTCGGCCACCCTTAGTGCTAGAAGATTCATTTTCCAACTCACCAACTTTGACCAATTCTTTGCATGTAATTAGTAGGATAATTCTAGGATTTTTGGGAGCACAATTTAATTAAATAAATGGACATATCCTAGTCTAGAATCAAGCTAAATTTCGGCCACCACCTCCTAGAAGCATCCACCAACTCATTTGATATCAATTCAAAATTCAAATTCAAAAGGGGAGTGGACTTGGTCTTGATATGATCCTATTTTTGTGCACCCTTCTCCTCACCTTCATAACCATCACTCCCCCCTCCACCTCCACCGAAAATAAGACCCCTTTTCAGTAGAAAAAACGTGGATAGCAGCTAGGGAGAAAGGGAGAAAAATCGAGAGCCAAGAAAGGTAGAGAAGCAAGCCACTCCGTCTCCTCCGTGCCGCGTCGTCGTTGTTTCGTTCGTTTTCTTTCAAAACGAAACCAGGCATGTCTAGATTTCTTTCAAACCTCAATCAAGTCATATTATCATTTATTTTTTCAGTACATGATCATGTTTTAGCAAGCAAAAAACCGAGATACATGTCAAAATATTTTGGGAACACACATGCAGAATTTCGGCCCTTTCATGACAAGCTTCACGTTTTTCTGAGTTTTGTGGTTTCAGGTGATTGGTTCGATTCCAGGCTCCCAAGGCGGCTTGTATACATGTAGTAGGATGCATTAGGACCATGTTGGTCCATCCAAACCAGCCCCATGCTTGCTAGAAATTCAGAATGACAGCAAGTCCCTTAGGTGCAGAAAAATGTGGTTCGAAAATTCAGTTTCTTGTCAAGGGGTTGGATCTGATCTTGGCTGCCCCAAGGGCCTATAGCCATGGTTGGATCACTTCCCTAGCATGTCTAAGACGTGACTAAGTTGCCCTTTTGGTGGCTTGGTCCATGGTTCATCGGTTTTTAATCAAAACGTCACAACAGCCCCCTCCCCTCTCGGCCTTCGGTTTTGACAGCACATGTACTTCGAGTTGGTTGGCTTGGTGTGGATCTTGGTTGGCCTATGGCCCTTAGCCACGGTTCATATAATGCTCCTAGATATCTAGATCGTGCCATGGTCAATCAAATGGCCACTGGAACGACGCAAGACATCGATCATAGCATAAACACTACACACGCATACACGTTGCTCTCGGTTGGACCCTTCGGTTAAGATTTGGTGTGATGCGGATTGTGGCTGGCCTAGGGCCCTTAGCCATGGTTCAAATCATTCCTTGGGATGTTGGTAAGAGTCTCTGGTCGGTGGTTCACGGCCCTCTTGGCCGATAGTCTCGAAACCAATGCAAGTCTTGTAGTGCGCAGCTGCTGTATTTTTGACAGCAAGTATGCTGCTGTTCAGAAGCGTCGTTTGAGTTCTTGGTTGGCTTTTAGCCCATGGCCTTGGACTGGACAGTGCCTCATTGAGTTGGGAAGGTCATGTTTTCAACCGTTCATCATTTGGATCATTTTTGAGGTCGTACGAGAATTTACGGTGCAATGTGCCAAATTGACTCTCGAAAGAGCGTTTCGTGTTTTGGCCTCCATTCCACCTAGATTTCGACCCTATCATTTTAGGAGCATTATTTTATGATTTTTCAGCGTATTTTAATCATGACTATACGTCGGTTCGGTGTCGGTTCAGGTTGGTTCGGAGTCATGATTAAATGCGAAGTCATTAGGCGTCATAGTCGCATCTTTTGAACGTAAATTGCATAGTTGGTCATGTTTAAGCTATTGCATATTTTTCATGGCACAGTTAGGTTGCAGCGAGCCTGGGAACGATCCAATCCAATCCAGTTGGTAAAATTACAGGAATTTTCATTACGCCAGTTAATTATTTTACGTGCATTAAATAGAAAATGATTATTTTTGAGATTTATGCGATATGGCTTGTGGTTCATTCACTATGTGGGAGTGTTATTTTATACGGTCGCCAGTGACCGATCAGTTCAGTATGGTACCACCCGGTCGCCAGTGACCGGCCAGCTCAGTTCAGTTTCAGCCTCCCCGGTAGCCAGTTACCGATCAGTTCAGCTTAGTGCAGTGGCCACAGGCGTAAAACATAATCTCAACAGAAAATTTTATCAGTTATTTCAGTACAGGCTCCAAGGAGCAAATATTTTTACAGTGATTTCCAGTTCAGTTATGCACGTATTATAATTGCTCAGTACAGATTATTTTCAGTATGCCTCAGGACATGATATTTTATCACATGCATATTTTAAATTCAGATTTTTACTCGTTACCTGCGATTTATGCATGCTGAGTCTTTAGGCTCACTAGACTTGATTGTTGTAGGTACTGATGAGGCCAGGGCCGAGGGCGGGGACCAGTGAGCCAGCTTGGGTCGGCAGTAGTGGCACCCGAGGACCTCAGAGCAGCAGTTGTTATTTTCTTCGCAAACAATTTTTATTAGTTGTTGGATATTTTTAAATCGTTGTTGTTGGCAAAACTTTGATTTTCTTCCGCTGCAATATTTTGAAATATTGGACTTGATTCACCAGTGATTTTATGAATGAGGCCATTTAAGTTCTTTTAAAAAGAAAATTTTTAATTTTTCCGCAAATTTTCAAGCAAGTAGTTCGAGGGCCTTCACAGTTTGTGTAATGCCCGAGACTTAATTACTGGAATCAGACGTTGATTAATTGACAGAATTGAGATTAGAGAAATGTAATGCCCGAGATTTTGATTCTGTTAATCTGAGATTATTGATTAAGAATTGAGGTGATTATAGCCGGGCCATTTCGAGACCAGATTGGGCAAAGCATATGAATGGTACAAGTTTTGGACAGAACTAGTGGCGCCCGAGCGGTAGAAAGTAACCGCCTGAGCGCCAATGTTCAACAAAGTGTGCTTCGGACAGAAGATGTGGCGCCCGGGCGGTAGTTTTTGACCGCCTGAGCGCCAATGGGTATTGTGGAGGACAGAACCTCCTGCGCCCGGGCGGTAAGTTTTAACCGCCCGAGCGCCGAGCAAGCGCCCGAGCGGTAATTCTCGACCGCCCAAGCGCGAGACGTGTTGCGTGAAGAATGTGCCATTTGCCTTCATGCATGTTAGTGTATGTATATATATATGTATATATATATATATGCACGAATTCTTCAGGAAAAAAAGAGGAGTGAAGAATCGAGAAAGGGCCGAGGAAAGGGAAAGAAAATCCCTACGCCTTTTGTGAGAAATCCGTCCGTCCGATTTTGAATCCGACTTCGGTATTGAGTTCCTATCGACGTAGGCTACAACTGGACGTAAGTTTTGCTACGTTTTAATATGTTCTGGAATTATGGTATTGTCAGAATCTGATATGATTCATATATGATGTTCTTGACATGTTAGACATCGTATAATCGAAACCGGACTGAAGAATAGATACCATATGGAATGGTTATGATTTTCAGAGTTGAGTTGATTGAGATTGGATATCAGAATTGAATTATTATCGATTATGAGGTGTTAGAATTGATATCTGACTGATATGGTAGTGCTGGATATATTAAAATTATGACGTTATGTTGTTGAAACAGAATTTGATTAAATTCTGATTATATCCAGTATTAATTGAGTGGTGTATTGATATCGTACCCTCAATATTGTTGTCATATTGAGTAGTGGCAGGCTTGGGGTTCGAGACTTTGACAGAGTCAGAGTATCAGAAAGAAAGGTATAAACTAATGTTGAGTTGGGATTGCACAACTCGAGTGAGGTTTGACTCGAGTCTCCATAAATCACATACTTAGTTTATTGCATTGATATTTGTAATTGATGAGATTGATGTTTGTAGTCTATTGATTTATAGTCACTGCATGTATTGACTACTCGTTGTTTAGTCATTGGCTGATCCGCCTAGTCACCGGCTGATTCGTCTGGTTATTGGCTGATTCGTCTAGTTATCGACTGATTCGTCTAAACTTTGGCTGATTCGCTTAATTACTGGCTGATTCGTTTAGTTATTGGCTGATTCGCTTAATTCTTGACTGATTCGTCAATTCTGCGGCTGTTTCGCCCAGACACTGGATATATGAATTATATCGATGCCGTTTAGGGTTGATTCAGTCCTATCGACTGAGATTCGATATAATTATCAATATCCAGAGATTGGGATCCCTAGGTTAGAGTTGAGTCGAGTCTGAGACGACGCGTTGTTTGAGTGAGTCTGTGATGACATGTTGATTTACAATGTTTATATCATTCATGTTGGTTGAGTTGCTACATGTTAATGATATCTTATTTATGCGTTTATATATGTTTTTAAATGATTGCATGTTTACATTGTTTATACTGGGATTTATTCTCACCGGAGTTATCCGGCTGTTGTCTTGTTTTGTATGTGTGCATGACAAAAGGTGGGACAGGTTCAGGGTTGAGAAGATGAAGAGATATCGTGATTAGAGTGGAGGCTCCGGACTTGGATTATAGATAGGGTTAGACACTTGATATTAGCTGTTAAACCTTAGTTGAATAAATGTATGTGGTACAGGATTCGTACTTTTATACTGAAATGTATATATGTTTTATGTCACTACGTTCCGCATTTTAAAAAAATTTTAGACCCTGTATTACTAATTGATTAATTAGTCCCAATGATGATTAAGAACTTGATTAGCGTCCGGGTCCCCACAACAGGTGGTATCAGAGCCATAGATCCTTTAGACTGAAATAGAAGCTAGTGAGCGGGGTAGATTGAGTTTTTCTTCCTTGCTTTTGATTGCTAGTATGCTTTACTGCTTTATATAATACATGTTACTTGACTTATCTGATTTGATTGTGTAATATGTATTATTGGGAACGAATTTAAACCGATTCTCGATCAGCAGTAAGATGATCGGAGGAGGGAACTGAAGTGAAACAGGTTTATTGGATTGGGCTACTAATCCATTTGATTATCCGATATGCCTCCTCGAAGAATACCAGAACAGGGTAGTACATTGAATCCTCCCATGGATGTTACAGCCACTCCAATGGAGACATTATTGAAAAGGTTTCAGTCGTTCAAACCACCGACACTGAAGGGTACTGAGACATCAGTTGAGTGTGAAAGTTGGTTAGATAACATTGAGATGTTGTTTGATTCACTGAAGTACAGTAATGAGCGCCGAATTAAATTGATTGGGCACCAGTTGCTTGATGTTGCAAAGAACTGGTGGATTACAATGAAGAGGGCCTTGGAGCATCGGGGTACGACTATTACTTGGGATGTATTTAAAACTGAGTTTTATCAAAGATTTTTCCCAGTGTCGTACAGAAAAGACAAGGGGGCGGAGTTTGCCAATTTGAGACAGGGTCAGCTGAACATTGAAGAATATGTGACCAAGTTCTCTACCTTATTGAAGTTTGCTCCCCATGTGGCTGGAAATGACGAATCCGTTGCTGATCAGTTCATCAATGGCTTGAATCCCGATATATTTACATTGGTGAACACAGGGCGACCGAATAACTTTGCTGATGCCATGAATAGAGCAAAGGGCGCTGAAGCGGGCCTGATAAGGCAGAGAGGAGCTGCATCTGTTCCCCTAGAATCGAGACCACAGCAACCACCTCCCCGATTCGAGAGTGACAGTAGCAGTGGTAGAAAGAAAGATTTTCTGAAGGCTAGAGGAAAGCATTTTCAGAAGTCTGGCTGCAGTTCTGCTAGCTCCAGTGGTTCCGAACAGAGTTATACCGGAGTTTACTGCGGAAATTGTGGAGAGAGACATTCCACTGAGCAATGCCAAGGAGTACTTGGTAGTTGCCACTTCTGCAAACAACAGGGACATTTTGCCAGAGTGTGTCCACAGAAGGGTTCTCAAGGATCCCAGAGAGCCGAATCATCTGGATCAGCGGCACAGTGGAGTAGACGATCAGCTGCTGTTCCTTCATTTCAGCCAGCACCATCTCAGTCACAGCAGAGGCCAGGAGGAAGTCAGACAGTTGGCCAGCCTCCTAGACAGCAGGCCAGAGTATTTGCTTTGACTGAGGAGCAGGCTCAGGAAGCACCAGATGATGATGTTGCAGGTAACTGTTCTTGATGTAGTTATCCTGCTTTTGTATTGATAAATACGGATGCTTCCCATATGTTTATTTCTGAACGATTTGCATTGAGTCATGCATTGCCTGTTGAGGCTTTATTCTACTGTAGTGTATCTCTTGACTAGTTGGGGAGATTTTTTATATCAGTGAATTCTGTAAAATATCGTATACTATAGTAGGATGAGAATGAGATTGAGTTAGATTGTGTGGTAGCTTGTATTGTACTAGTGTTGTCTGGTTTTGAGACTGCATTACTGATATTGATATGCTGACCAAGTACAGAGCTACCCTAGATTAGTTCCAGAAGATGGTGAAAATCGGACCTGAGATGGCCAAGGGATGAATAGTGTACGATAAGGATTCTAGATTGAGAATTCCTTTGATAATTCGTACTATCTATAACTCGATTATTACAGAAAGGAACAGAGGGACTCCTTATGTATTCAGTTGATTTACTGAAGTTGAGTCTATCATTGGCTGATTTACCAATGATAAGAAAGTTAATAATGTTTTCCCCGATAAGACTTCTGATTTGATTCCAATCAAAGAGATTGATTTTAGCCTTGATTTGATATCAGAAACAGATTGCATCTTGATTGAGACAGATTGCATTCAGGGTGTGTTATATCTGAAGATGATGTATCTGTTGAATTTAGCAGAATTAAACGGAATTATTTGGCCGAGGTGGATATCAGTGTCAAACATTTGCGGTTTATGAGTTTAGCAGATCAGTACTGATGAGTGATGTTTTGAATCTGATTGAAGCTTGCTGTTGTTTTGAATCGGTGTTTGAATCAGGTAAGTAATACCGCCTTGTATATGAATAACCAATCTGTTGTTCCAAATGTTCCGAATTTAAAATGATAAATATTGCCAGACAGTGTGCAATAACTTATTCAGTATGCATTTTGATAGCTGAAAAGGTGTTGATAGAAACAGATGAGAGTAGATGTGACAGAGTTTGTACTGAAATGTCTAATTACCTACAGATAAAGACAGAAAGATAGAAACCAGGAGATGGGTTATACCGATTATTGATACTTAAATCGAAATGGGAGTACATTTCTATGGATTGGTGACGAAACTATCGAAATTTTCCTAAGACTGTGATGTGATGTGATTATGATTATAATTGATAGATTGCTTGAATCTGCATATATTAGGGTACAGGATGATGTACATATAAGATCAGACGATTAAGAGTTATGTCAGAAAAATGATTAGACTGCATTGAATGCCAAAATTGACTATATCATATCATGATTTTCGGTTGGTTTTGTATTTTTGGCAGAATATATTATAAACTCCTTCACCTATCGTCTATAGATTGATGGATAGTCGGAGCAAACTATCCGGATACTGGAGAATATCCAAAAACTGTAATGCTGGATTTTAGCACTAGTTGACATGATTTATTGTCATTTATGAATTATCGTACAACCATAGCTATCAGACGAGTATTGAAATGACTTCTTTCGAAGCGTTGTACGAAATGAAATGTTGATCCCCTCTTATTTGGGATGATATCTCTGAGGTTCCTGAGATCGGACCTGGCATGATCAGAGATATGACTGAAAAAGTGAAGCTGATTCAGAAGAAAATGAAGGCAGCCCAAGACAGAATAGCCAAATGTGCCAATGTTCGACGACGACCGTTGGTATTTGAGGCTGGAAACCGAGTATTTTTGAAAATTTCACCTTTCAGATGAATTGTCCGATTTGGCAAGAAAGGGGAGTTGTCTCCACGATAGATTGGGCCTTATGAAATCCTTGAAAAGATAGGAGATCGTGCATATTAATTTGATTTACCGCCTTCATTATCTGAAATACATGATGTCTTTCATGTATCGTTATTGAGGAAATATCTTCTTGATGCTTCACATGTTATTCAGCCAGGCGGGGCTGAACTGGATGAGACATTGAGTTAAGTCGAAAAAACGATTCAGATTATTGATCGGAGAGAAAAGCAACTCAGAACGAAGACTATTCCACTTGTGAAGATTCAGTGGAATCGTCATGGCATTGAAAAAGCTACTTGGGAAACTGAGTCCGATATGAGACAGAGGTTCCCAGAGTTAATTCATTGATATGAGTTATTTTATTTAGCTTCTTCTGATATACCCTCTTATGATATGATTTGACTGACGGTGATTTCGAGGACGAAATCGTATCTTATGGGGGGAGAAATGTAATGCTCGAGACTTAATTACTGGAATCAGACGTTGATTAATTGACAGAATTGAGATTAGAGAAATGTAATGCCCGAGATTTTGATTCTGTTAATCTGAGATTATTGATTAAGAATTGAGGTGATTATAGCCGGGCCATTTCGAGACCAGATTGGGCAAAGCATATGAATGGTACAAGTTTTGGACAGAACTAGTGGCGCCCGAGCGGTAGAAAGTAACCGCCTGAGCGCCAATGTTCAACAAAGTGTGCTTCGGACAGAAGATGTGGCGCTCGGGCGGTAGTTTTTGACCGCCTGAGCGCCAATGGGTATTGTGGAGGACAGAACCTCCTGCGCCTGGGCGGTAAGTTTTAACCGCCCGAGCGCCGAGCAAGCGCCCGAGCGGTAATTCTCGACCGCCCAAGCGCGAGACGTGTTGCGTGAAGAATGTGCCATTTGCCTTCATGCATGTTAGTGTATGTATATATATATGTATATATATATATATGCACGAATTCTTCAGGAAAAAAAGAGGAGTGAAGAATCGAGAAAGGGCCGAGGAAAGGGAAAGAAAATCCCTACGCCTTTTGTGAGAAATCCGTCCGTCCGATTTTGAATCCGACTTCGGTATTGAGTTTCTATCGACGTAGGCTACAACTGGACGTAAGTTTTGCTACGTTTTAATATGTTCTGGAATTATGGTATTGTCAGAATCTGATATGATTCATATATGATGTTCTTGACATGTTAGACATCGTATAATCGAAACCGGACTGAAGAATAGATATCATATGGAATGGTTATGATTTTCAGAGTTGAGTTGATTGAGATTGGATATCAGAATTGAATTGTTATCGATTATGAGGTGTTAGAATTGATATCTGACTGATATGGTAGTGCTGGATATATTAAAATTATGACGTTATGTTGTTGAAACAGAATTTGATTAAATTCTGATTATATCCAGTATTAATTGAGTGGTGTATTGATATCGTACCCTCAATATTGTTGTCAGATTGAGTAGTGGCAGGCTTGGGGTTCGAGACTTCGACAGAGTCAGAGTATCAGAAAGAAAGGTATAAACTAATGTTGACTTGGGATTGCACAACTCGAGTGAGGTTTGACTCGAGTCTCCCTAAATCACATACTTAGTTTATTGCATTGATATTTTTAATTGATGAGATTGATGTTTGTAGTCTATTGATTTATAGTCACTGCATGTATTGACTACTGATTGTTTAGTCATTGGCTGATTCGCCTAGTCACCGGCTGATTCGTCTGGTTATTGGCTGATTCGTCTAGTTATCGACTGATTCGTCTAAACTTTGGCTGATTCGCTTAATTACTGGTTGATTCGTCTAGTTATTGGCTGATTCGCTTAATTCTTGACTGATTCGTCAATTCTGCGGCTGTTTCGCCCAGACACTGGATATATGAATTATATCGATGCCGTTTAGGGTTGATTCATTCCTATCGACTGAGATTCGATATAATTATCAATATCCAGACATTGGGATCCCTAGGTTAGAGTTGAGTCGAGTCTGAGACGACGCGTTGTTTGAGTGAGTCTGTGATGACATGTTGATTTACAATGTTTATATCATTCATGTTGGTTGAGTTGCTACATGTTAATGATATCTTATTTATGCGTTTATATATGTTTTTATATGATTGCATGTTTACATTGTTTATACTGGGATTTATTCTCACCGGAGTTATCCGGCTGTTGTCTTGTTTTGTATGTGTGCATGACAACAGGTGGGACAGGTTCAGCGTTGAGAAGATGAAGAGAGATCGTGATTAGAGTGGAGGCTCCGGACTTGGATTAGAGATAGGGTTAGACACTTGATATTAGCTGTTAAACCTTAGTTGAATAAATGTATGTGGTACAGGATTCGTACTTTTATACTGAAATGTATATATGTTTTATGTCACTACGTTCCGCATTCTAAAAAAATTTTAGACCCTGTATTACTATTTGATTAATTAGTCCCAATGATGATTAAGAACTTGATTAGCGTCCGGGTCCCCACAGTTTGTGTGGTCTGAGGATTGTGAGTCTAGCTTCTTAGAATTGAAGAAGAGGCTGACCAGTGCACCTGTCTTGATGATTCCTTCAGGTACTAGCGATTTCGTTGTATATTGTGATGCATCTCACAGAGGGCTGGGATGTGTTCTTATGCAGCGAGGTCATGTGATCGCATATGCCTCTAGACAGCTGAAGCCACATGAGATTCGATACCCCATTCATGATCTTGAATTGACGGCTATTGTTTTTGCCTTGAAGATCTGGCGTCACTATCTTTATGGTGAGAAATTTGAGATCTACTCTGACCATAAAAGCCTGAGGTATCTGTTTTCTCAGTCAGAGTTGAACATGAGACAGCGTAGATGGCTTGATCTACTGAAAGATTTTGATTGCGAGATCAAGTACTATCCAGGGAAGTCAAATGCAGCAGCAGATGCCTTGAGTCGAAAAGTTTGTGCCCTATCCTTATCGACGATAGGTGTTTCGAATTTAGTTGAAGATTGTTGTTTGTCTGGTTTAGTATTTGACACAGATAGTAGACCATTAAGACTTTCCACGATTCAAGTTGAGCCAGATTTGATTATGAAAATCAAAGAAGCTCAAAGAACAGATCAGAATATATAGCAGTCAATTCAGATGGTCAGATCAGGACATTAGTTTGAATACCAGATACGTGATTTTGTCCTGTATGTGAATAACCGTATTGTAGTGCCAGATGTGCTTCAGAGTTGAAACAACAAATATTGTCAGCAGCGC
Organism: Primulina tabacum; assembly: GCF_025594145.1. Lineage (NCBI taxonomy): Eukaryota > Viridiplantae > Streptophyta > Magnoliopsida > Lamiales > Gesneriaceae > Primulina > Primulina tabacum. The sequence goes on along the minus strand of NC_134556.1, from coordinate 13,016,860 downwards.
ACTGTAGTCGGTTCAGCATTCACCCTGGTGGCAGAAAGATGTACAACGACTTGAAGACAAAGTTCTGGTGGAAAAATATGAAATCAAATATTGCCGAATATGTGTCTAAGTGCTTAAATTGCCAATAGGTGAAGGCCGAAAGAAAGAAGCCCGAAGGTTTACTTCAGAGTTTGTCTATTCCTGAATGGAAATGGGATCACATTTCCATGGATTACGTGACGAAGTTACCTCGATCATCCCGGGACTGTGATGCGATTTGGGTTGTGATAGACAGATTAACCAAATCAGCGTGTTTTATTCCGTACAGGATGACGTACAGACATGATCAGATGGCTGAGATATATGTCAGAGAGATAGTTAGATTACATGGTGTGCCGAAGTCTATCGTATCAGATCGTGATCCACGATTCACTTCACACTTTTGGCACAGTTTGCAGCAGGCCTTAGGTACGACATTACACCTGAGTACTGCTTATCATCCTCAGACCGACGGACAGCCAGAGCGGACTATCCAGACTTTAGAGGACATGTTGAGAGCTGTAGTGCTAGATTTTGGCACTAGTTGGCAAGATTCACTACCGTTGTGTGTAATCTCGTACAACAACAGCTATCAAACGAGCATAGGGATGGCACCGTTTGAAGCGTTATATGGCAAGAAGTGCAGATCTCCTCTATATTGGGATGATATATATGAGGTACCAGAACTTGGGCCTGATATGATTCGTGAGATGACCCAGAAGGTAAAGATAATTCAGAAGAGGATGAAGATGACACAGGATAGGCAAGCCAAGTATGCCAATATCAGACGTAGACCGCTAGTATTTGAACAAGGAGACAGAGTGTTTTTGAAGATTTCTCCTTTCAGAGGCGTCGTCAGATTTGGCAAACGCGGGAAGTTGTCTCCTAGATACATCGGTCCCTACGAGATTCTTGAAATGATTGGCGATCGAGCATATCGACTGGCTCTTCCTCCTTCTCTATCCGGGATACATGACGTTTTTCATGTATCGATGCTGCATAGATACATGCCAGATTGTTCTCATGTCATTCGACCTGACGAAGCTGAGCTGGATCAGACATTGAGTTATGTTGAACAACCGATACAGATTCTTGATCGGAAAGAGAAACAGCTCAGAACGAAGACTATTCCACTAGTGAAAGTCCAGTGGAATCGTCATGGCACCGAAGAAGCGACTTGGGAGACAGAAGCAGATATGACAGAAATATCCCGAGTTATTCTCGTGATGTGAGTATTTATTCAGCTTTTGATTTTACTGCTGTTTGTACATACTTTGATTAATTGATTTCACGTTCGAGGACCAACTAATATCTAAGAGGGGGAGAAATGTAATGCCCTAGATTGTATGTGGATAAAATGAAAAGATGAAGTGTTACTTGAAGAAAGGGACCGCACCCGCGCCTAGAGAAGCACCGCACCCGCGGTGCATGGACAAAAAGTTAGTCATTTTTACAGTAGGGTCACCGCACCCGCGGTCCAAGAAAGAGTGCACCCGCGGGTTGATGGACAGAGAGTTGGAAAGTATTTACAGAAATGACACCGCACCCGCGGTTCAAACGTGACCGCACTTGCGTTGATGTTACCGCACCCGCGGTCTTATATGTAGCGCACCCGCGGTCGTTTAATTTCAGAAAATGAAAGGCATGCCGTGGGCACAGCGCACCCGCGGTGAAGAGTAGGCACCCGCGGTGCTGCATGCGAGAAATCCACCTTTGTTCCTTGTTGTGACACATGGCATGTATATATATAGATATTGAACTGATTAGTCTTTCTCATTTCAGATTTGGGTAAGTTTCATTCAATTCCAGCACCTTTTGATATATATGTGTTAGGAGAAGGATGAATTGAGTTTCATAATATGTTCTTGAGATTATTGATATCGTAGAAACGCAACCGGATCGAAGAACGGACGTTGTATGCTATAGTTATTATTTTCCAGCATGTTTAGAGTTAACTTATGCAGACTTTGAGTACTATCATATGCTTATGATGATTATTATGAGTTGAGAAGTATGAATTGGTGATATATGTTGAGAGTTGGATTGACCGGTATCGAGAAATTACGTCGTTACGCCGTTAAATTGTACCGAGATCAAGTATTGAATTGGATATGTGTTGATTGAGATTAGAGATTGATAGAATATGTATCAACATTTCCATTTCAGATTTGATATTGACAGATTTGTCTTCGAGACTTCGACTACGACAGATTGTACGACGAAAGGTATAAATCATGTTTTGTTGGCGGAAGACACAACTCAAATGAGATTCAATTTGAGTTTTCCAACCAAATCACATACTAGAATTGTTGTTTATCTTTTGATATGAATTTGATTTGTTTATAGATCTATATTCAAATCTCTTGATAGGATGCTGTCTTGTTTATAGATTTATATTTAAGCCTTCGAGATAGGAGAGTCATTGGCAGACTTGCCAAACTAGATGTTCGGTGGTATCGACGCTTCGGACCAGATTGAATCCAACTGTAGACATTCCATACAGATATGACCGAAGTCTAGAAATAAGACGTACAGTCACCCCGATTGGGAGGGTAGGTGACAGCCATTGACGTCTTATTCACACGGGATCCCTAGAGTAGAGTCGATTCGAGTCAAGACATGATTTGATTTGAGTTGCATGTTTAGATAGATCGGTTTCATAGACTATGGAGCCATTGTTATTGCTTTCATGCATGATTTATGATTTCGTATCAGCATGTATACATGTTTTATACTGGGATTTGTTCTCACCGGAGTTTCCGGCTGTTGTTATGTCTGTATGTGTGCATAACAACAGGTGGTGCAGGATCTGGGTCACGTCAGAGATGAGATCAAGATAGCGTGGTGACTACGGGCGCAAAAGATCAATAGTGGTGTTGTACTAGATTTGTACTACTTGTAGTTTATGGTTTGTATTAAACACTAGTGATGTGTTGGTAGTAAAACATGACATGTATATTATATGTGTTGTAATTAAATAAAGAAAGATATTATGCTTAGTATTTACATTTGAATTAATGTTAAAAAGCAAAAATTTGACCCACATTTTAAATAAAGATCCAATTAATCCCAAAAAGAATTGAGTTAGAGCCCGGATCCCCACAGCTGTTCTGTAAGGCTCGAGATTTATTAGTCTTCATTGATGTGATATTCGGAAGATATGAGTATGCATGACATGTAATGAGAAGCACTAAATGAGATTATGAAGTGTTGCATAAAGTCTAGACCGCACCCGCGCTACGAACAAGACCGCACCCGCGGTTGATAGACAGAGAGTTGGAGATTAATTACGGAAGTGACACCGCACCCGCGGTGCTAGACAGACCGCACCCGCGGTGTTGTACCAGTAGGGTCAGCGCACCCGCGTTAAAAGACAGAGAGCACCCGCGGTCCAAGCTTCGGGGAAAGTTGATGCATATCAATACATGGATCGCACCCGCGGTGCAAAAGTGAGCGCACCCGCAGTGCGACGTGCAGTGTTTAGGTTTAGCCATTTGTTTGACATGCAATTGAGATACATATATATGTATTGATTCTCACGATTTCAGCATAAGAAATCGTGGGTTTTCCTTCAACAAATTTCTTAAAGCCTTTCATATCTTCAAATAGTGATTTTGAGATATCCGTGTATCAGAAGTCGAATCCGAACATAGTATCGTACTCCTCTCGCTACGAGGCTATACAAGGACGTAAGTTTCGTTACGTTTAGACATGATTTGAATTTATGATATTGTCAGAATTGAATATGAATCAGATATGATGTTTCTGCTACAGTAGACATTGTATAACTGAAGTCGGATTAAAGAATAGACTGTTTATGAAATTGTTATGAATTTCAGAGTTGATTTAGTTGAGATTCTATATCAGAGTTGTGTTATTATTCAGATTTTGAGTTGTACTGATACTGGTTATGAATTCTGGTATTATATCTGTGATGTTGAGATAGACGGGATTATCGTGACTATATTATTATGCCGTCGAAACATCAGTAGATTGATATTGATCAGATTCAGTAATGATTTCGATTGTACCGTGATATCATTGATATGAATTAGATTGTACCTTGTTCAGATATGGATCATATTATATACTGATCTGAGTATTGATCAGAACAGGTCTTGAATTGAGTTATATACTAATATGGTATTTATATGATCGTCATTATCAGATTTGGATATGGACAGATTGGAATACAAGACTTCGTCTTCATCAGACCGAGAAGAGAAAGGTATAAATGGATGTTCATTGGGAGATCGACTTGAGTTAGATTTAACTCGAGTTTCCCTAAATCACATACTTGTATGGTATTGTTTTTATACCTTTGTGTTTTAATGAGTATGTTTATTCTATTGAATTAGAAGTAGAAAGCAGAGAGCTATTGAATTAGAAGTAGAAAGCAGAGAGCTATTAAGTAAGAGTCACTAACAGAGGGGTTAGATTTTGACAGACTTGTCACTGACCCATTGCACATTGTCAGAATAGGCTTAGTCTTGGTAGATACGCCAAGGCACTGGACGTTTGGTATATCGTTATGCTTCAGATACAGATAGCATTCTATTCGATATAGATTAGACCAAAGTCCAGAAATAAGAACGTACCGCCACTGCGACTTGTAGTAGTAGATGGAGACTTGTTACGTTCTTATTCACCGAGATTCCTAGATTAGAATGAGAGATGAGTCGAGTTTTAGATATTGAGACTAGAATTTGATTTACAGATCCATATTGATTCATGTTTTATTTACAGACTGGTATGGATACATGTTGTTTGATTATGCTACATGTGATAAGATATAATTCATGCTTTTATGTTAATTCAGTTAACTGCATGTATACATTATTTATACTGAGATTTATTCTCACCGGAGTATCCGGCTGTTGTCTTGTTTGTATGTGTGCTTGACAACAGGTGGGACAGGATCGGGGTCAAGAAGATGATGAGAGAAGATGAGTTAGAGTGGTGATTTCGGACTTATTGTCGACTTGGTTTAATACTTGAAATTTAGTAGTTGAACCTTAGACTAGTTTGAATAATTGTGGTACATTATTGTACTTTTATACTGAGATGTATAATAGATTGATTCCATTACCTTCCGCATTTTAAAGAAAAATTTTTAGACTCTGTTTATCCTAATTGATAATTAAATCCCAAAGATGATTAAGGAGATGATTAGCGTCCGGGTCCCCACAACAGGTGGTATCAGAGCGATAGATCCTTCAGACTGAGATAAAAGAGAATGAGCGGGGTAGATTGAGTTTTCTTTCCTTGCATGTGATTGCTAGCATGAGATTTATTTTAATGTTGACTTACATTGTGTGTGCTAGCATGACATTATGCTTTACTGCTTTGAAATACATGTTTACCTGATTTTATCTGATTTGAATTGGTAATATGTATTATTGAGTATGAATCAGATCTGATTCATGATCAGCAATAAGATGATCAGAGAAAGATTGGAACAGATTTGTAGTATTTGAGTACTAATGGTTTGATAAGCAGATATACCTCTACGGAGAATTCCAGAAAAGGATAGTGCTTCGACTGAACAGATAGATGTATCAGAAACTCAGATGGAAATACAGTTGGAAGAATTTCAGTTATTTCAGCCGCCGATTCTGAGTGGTGTCGAGACGTCTGAAGATTGTGAGAACTGGTTTGATGACATAGAAATACTGTTTGATTTACTTGATTAATCAGATGAACAGAGAATTAAACTGATATTCCACCAGTTACGAGAGACTGCCAGAAGTTGGTGGATTACAAGTAAAAGAATGATAGGACAGAGAGGTACAATGATTTCGTGGGAAATATTCAGAACTGAATTTTATCGAAGATTCTTCTCAGTTTCGTACCGGGAGGACAAGAAAGCAGAATTTGAGAATTTGAGACAAGGCCAACTGAATATTGAAGAATATGTTGCGAAATTCTCTACTCTACTCCATTTTTCTCCTAATGTAATTTGGAATGATGAAGCTGTAGCGGATTAGTTCATCAGATGATTGAACTCGGAGATAGTTGCATTGATGAATATGCAGCGACTTTACCATTTTGCTGATGCCTTGAGTAGAGGCAGTACGAGTGAAAAGCAAGATTTGCCGAAAGCTCGAAAGAAACAGTCTAAGAAGTTAGGGAGCGGGTCATCTAGCTCCAGTGGTTCTAGCTTGGATTACATTGTAGGGTATTGCAGAACTTGTGGAGGAAGACATCCTACCGAGCAATGCCAGGGAGTGACTGGTATATACAATATCTGCAAACAACGGGGACACTTTGCTAAAGTTTGTCCACAGAGAGATTCCCGAAGATTTCAGGGATCAGGACCATCTGGTGGTAGTAACCGAGGAACAGACCCAAGAGGCACTTGATGATATAGTGACAGGTTGTAACGCCCGAAAAATCAACCAACGTAAACCACATGCATGCAAAATTATTTTAATTGCTTAATTGTTTTACTTAATTGATTTTAAATGTTAGCATGATGTTTATTATATGATTAAATCTATAATTGCATGATTAAATGATTATATGACACGTTTACATGAAATTAAAGATTTTACCCGAATATTCGATAATAGGCAGGGAAAAGGAGACCGTTGACGACCAAGACAAGAATATATATTTTTATTTAAATAATGGCAAGGCTTCCTAATATGATTTAAAAATGATTTAATTTTCCTAAAGATGTTGGAGTTCGAATTATTTTACGAGTCGAGCTCGATTTTTCTCATGAAGCTGGTTTTGGGCAAATAAGTAGTTTTAAAATATCAAAAATATTATTTTATGAAAACTAATTTTATAAACTTTTATTTTAATTAATTAAGTGTTATTGGGCCCAATTTAATTATTTAAAGAAGGCTCAATTATCTTTAAACTTGCAAGCCCAAAACAAAGCCCATTAGCATGTTAATTTATTTATAAATAAGTGTTTTAGGTCTTCTAAACCTCATAATTCAGCCTCCATCAGCTGGGAACACCTTGCACACACTTACAATATTTTTGAAAAATAGGAGCAAAGAAAAAGCTTGTGTTCTTCGTCGTCCGGTCTTCCAACGTCACACCCTCGCCGAAGATCGTATATTCGAGCGTTATAAACGCAAAGGCACGTTTCCTAAACTTTTTTTAACATCATACAAATCATAATATGTGTGTTTTAATTGTTTATGATTGAATAAAATAGGTATTCGATAAATTTTACGGTAAAACGTTTATACGACGTTTTTACGCTTTTATGAAAAACGTTTTTGAATCCAACGATATGCTGCCAAGGTAGGATGTTATATAATTAAAATATTACAAAAAATGATAAATAATTGAGAAATAGAGGCTGGAAACCGTGGGGCAAAAGCTAATAAGAAGGTCCGTGAGTTTTTAAAAAAGGTGTGTGTATGCTTGGGTGGTTCAAGTGACTCGTTGTGTTGCATGGGGGCTTGGGGCTCGACCAGGGCTAGGGGTTGGGTCCTAAGGGTCATGGTCTAGGTCTGAGTTGGGTCCTAGGGCGGCTAGGGTTCGAGATTTGGGCTGGGGAAGAGTCCACGTAAAGAGGGACTCTCCCCCACACCCATGTAGGTGCAGCAGCGGCCATGGGGGGTTTGCTGCTGGGGCTGGGTGGCTCAAGGTAGGTCCATCATGGATCAAGGGAGATGGGTAGGGGTCGGGCCAGGGGTTGGTGCAGGCGGGCGCGCTGTTGGCTCGTTGGAAATATGAAGATGCACCTCGCGCTCAGAAATTGCAGCTAGTGGCTGGGGGCTGTTCGCGTGCCCTGCTGCGCGGGGTAGGGGCTCGGGGGTGGTCCAGGCTAGGTCTTGGCATGGTCTAGGGTCCTTAAGGGTCGTGGGAGATCAGTGGTTTGAGGGCTGGAGGAGTCCTATGCAAACTAGGAGTCCTTGGGCGAGGAGGCAGCATGCGCGCAGCTTGGGTCTTTTGGATTCAGGTGGCTCGCTGGTGGGTTCTAGGCATTGGGCTATGGTATGGACGTGGTCCAGGGATGGGGAGGGTCCTGTGGGCTCGGTGGTGACGATTGAGTCGATCGAGTGCAGCAGTACACACCCGAGGGCCTTTATGTTTCCGCACTAGCTAGATAGATTCATGATTTAAAGATTTTGCTAATGATTTTTATTAGAGATATTTTTATGCTTTATTTTTATTGTTAGCCGATCTTTTCAAATGTTGATTTAGGAATTTTTGGTTAGCCGATGATTTAGGATTTTATTTCGTGCACTTGAGATTTAAATTGTTAAATTATTTTATTTAGTTTAGTATTTAGAATTTATGATTTATGAAAAAAAAAATATCGAGGTCGTTTCACAGGTACTGTTCTTTTATGATTATACTGCATAGGTATTGATATATACTAATGCATTTCCTACGATCATCTTTGACTGAGTTGCATTGAGATATGCTGTATCTGTTGCGTCTGATTGTATTGTAGTATTGATTCCCTTACTTGTTGGGAAAGAAAAATTGATATCAGAGATTTCTGTGATATATTGTATACTACAGTAAGATGAGAATGAGGTCGAGTTAGATTATGATGTACTTGTATTTCTGAGTTGACCGCATTATTGATATTAATATGCTGAACAAGTACAAAACTATTATAGATTCCTTTCAGGAGAGTATAAAAATTCAGACCAGATATGGCTGATGAGTAAAGATTTCCTCGGTAAGGATTCTAGATTTAGAATTCCTTTGATATCTGTATTGATTAAGACTCGATTGATACATAAAGGAGCAGATGGTATCCTTATGTATTCAGTAGATGTACTGAAATCGAGCCTAGCATTGGCAGATTGCCAGTGATGTACGAGTTGGCTGATAATTGCCCGATAAGATTTCAGATTTGCTTTATATCAGAAAGATAGATTTCAGAATTGAATTGATACCAGGTACAGGTTGTGTTTTAGAGTTCAGTACAGAATGTTATTGAATGTGCAGAATGTCACTGAATGGAGTGAAAGAATTGAAAGATCAGTAGAAGAGTACCGACCAGGAGTTACATTTGATTTAGTGTTTCTCGGTGGCATATTTCAGTATGTTCAAAGATATTATGATGATTTCATGCTTGTTGTATCTATGATGTTTTAATATACTTACAGCATCTGATTGATTGAATCGAATATCTGAAGATTTTAGTGAATACTCTGAGAACTGTGATTATTATATACAGAAATTATTCAGATAAGAATCCTGCTTGAAACAGATTGTATTCAGAGTATGTGATATCTGAAGTTAGTATACTGATTGATTTTGACACAGTTGAGCTTGTGATCAGTGATTAGGAACGATACCGATATCAAAAAGATCAGAAATTTCAGAAATGTCGGAAATTTATTTTAGTCTGAATTGACAGATTTTCGTATACGATTGTTGTTTTGTGTCTGCCTGAGTATTGTTATTGTTCTAACACAATATTTGAGACAGCTTATATTGTTTGAGGACATATTATATTTGCAGATGATATATAGCAGTTGATCAGAACGACATGAAGACGTGATTGATTAGTCAGAATTGACAATATTCCCAGGAATTGCCGTTTTATGAGTTTACTAAACTCACTAGATCAGTATAGATTATTGATATTATGAATCTGATTTGATAGTACTGTTATTCTGAATCAATGTTTGATATAGATTATTCAAACAGAATCAGAGCTGAACTCGAGAATTTCGGCAGTTCAGAGATGTAATCAGAATGTTCAGAGCTTAATTTCGATAATCAGAGCAGAACATCGATCAGAGTAGCAGATATGTGATTTTGTTATGGTATGAGAATGATTATCTTGTGATGTCAAATGTTTCAGAATTGTATAACAGAATTTGATGTCGACAATCAGAACCGAATACCAGGTAGATATTTTTCTTTAATTTATATTATTAACTGATTGTTTATACCAAATAGTTCGAATTGGAAATGACAGATAGGGTCAGAAGCGCACAGAAATGGATTCAGTAGTCGTTTAGGTAACAGAAAGTAGATGATAATTCGAACAGATAGTTTTGATATAGACAGATTAAATCAGTTATGGCAGAATTTATGCTAAAATGTTGGCAGAATTGTACTAAAATGTCTGAACCGCCAATAAATGAAGATAGAAAGATAGAGATCAGAAGATTTATTACAGAATTTGTATATTCTTGACTAGACATGGGGAGTATATTTCGATGAATTTCGTAATAAGACCGCTGCAATACTTTCCAGATTGTGATATGATATGATTGTGATTGACATATTGTTCAATCTATATCTATTAGTTTGTACAAGATGACGTACAAACATGACTAGATGACAAAGATCGATGTCAAAGAAATGGTCAGATTGATCAGAATGTAGAACTAGACTATATCAGATTGTGATTTTGATTGAGTTTGTAATTGTGGCAGAATATACCATGAACTCATTCATATATTATCCACCGACTGACAGATAGCCAGAGTGTATTATCCGGATATTGAGAGATATCCAGAGAGTTGCAGTGCTGGATGCTAACACCAGTTGACATGACATATTGTCACTATATGAATTATTGTATAATGATAGCTATCAAACGAGCATTGAAATAGCCGCAAATGAGACATTGTACAGTAAGTACTGCAGATTTCTTTGCTATAAGAATAATATCTCGGAGATACCTGAGATAGAAGCTGATACAGTCAGAGATAGGACAAAGAAAATGTAGCTAATTCAGAGGAGAATGAAGATAGCTCCGACCAGACAGACTTAATACGCCAACGTCGGATGATGACGATTGGTATTTGGGGCCGAAAATTTAATATATCCTTGACTGGGATAAACAGATTTGATATCAGCAAATGATATTGATTTGGTATGAGCCGTTGATTGGTATATACGGATGTTGTATAGCCAGTATTTTGCGATTGATTCGATTAAAATGATTTCGAGTGGTATTATGATTTTATACTTCTTGAATGACTACTTCGGTCTGGAATCAGAGATTCTTGAATGGAAGAAAATTTTGAACGAAGAATATTCAACTGTTGCATATACAGTAAAGTCGTCGGGGCATTAGAAATATTCCTTGAAAGACAGAATCTGATACGAGATTAAGATTTCAGAATGGATTTATTGAGATAAGTTTTTGATTTAAACTCTGTATACATTCCTTCTTATATGTCTGAATGGATTACTTGCGATTTCGAGAACGAAATCATTTCGTAGAGGGGGAGAAATGTAAGGCTCGAGATTTATTAGTCTTCATTGATGTGATATTCGGAAGATATGAGTATGCATGACATGTAATGTGAAGCACTAAATGAGATTATGAAGTGTTGCATAAAGTCTAGACCGCACCCGCGCTACGAACAAGACCGCACCCGCGGTTGATAGACAGAGAATTGGAGATTAATTACGGAAGTGACACCGCACCCGCGGTGCTAGACAGACCGCACCCGCGGTGTTGTACCAGTAGGGTCAGCGCACACGCGTTAAAAGACAGAGCGCACCCGCGGTCCAAGCTTCGGGGAAAGTTAATGCATATCAGTACATGGAGCGCACCCGCGGTGCAAAAGTGAGCGCACCTGCGGTGCGACGTGCAGTGTGAAGGTTTAGCCATTTGTTTGACATGCAATTGAGATATATATATATGTATTGATTCTCACGATTTCAGCATAAGAAATCGTGGGTTTTCCTTCAACAAATTTCTTAAAGCCTTTCATATCTTCAAATAGTGATTTTGAGATATCCGTGTATCAGAAGTCGAATCCGAACATAGTATCGTACTCCTCTCGCTACGAGCTATACTAGGACGTAAGTTTCGTTACGTTTAGACATGATTTGAATTTATGATATTGTCAGAATTGAATATGAATCAGATATGATGTTTCTGCTACAGTAGATATTGTATAACTGAAGTCAGATTAAAGAATAGACTGTTTATGAAATTGTTATGAATTTCAGAGTTGATTTAGTTGAGATTGTATATCAGAGTTGTGTTATTATTCAGATTTTGAGTTGTACTGATACTGGTTATGAATTCTGATATTATATCTGTGATGTTGAGATAGACGGGATTATCGTGACTGTATTATTATGCCGTCGAAACATCAGTAGATTGATATTGATCAGATTCAGTAATGATTTCAATTGTACCGTGATATCATTGATATGAATTAGATTGTACCTTGTTCAGATATGGATCATATTATATACTGATGTGAGTATTGATCAGAACAGGTCTTGAATTGAGTTATATACTGATATGGTATTTATATGATCGTCATTATCATATTTGGATATGGACAGATTGGAATACAAGACTTCGTCTTCATCAGGCCGAGAAGAGAAAGGTATAAATGGATGTTCATTGGGAGATCGACTTGAGTTAGATTTAACTCGAGTTTCCCTAAATCACATACTTGTATAGTATTGTTTTTATACCTTTTTGTTTTAATGAGTATGTTTATTCTATTGAATTAGAAGTAGAAAGCAGAGAGGAGCTATTAAGTAAGAGTCACTGACAGAGGGGTTAGATTTTGACAGACTTGTCACTAACCCATTGCACATTGTCAGAATAGGCTTAGTCTTGGTAGATACGCCAAGGCACTAGACGTTTGGTATATCGTTATGCTTTAGATACAGATAGCATTCTATTCGATATAGATTAGACCAAAGTCCAGAAATAAGAACGTACCGCTACTGCGACTGGTAGTAGTAGGTGGGAGACTTGTTACGTTCTTATTCACCGGGATCCCTAGATTAGAATGAGAGATGAGTCGAGTTTTAGATATTGAGACTAGAATTTGATTTACAGATCCGTATTGATTCATGTTTTATTTACAGACTGGTATGGATACATGTTGTTTGATTATGCTACATGTGATAAGATATAATTCATGCTTTTATGTTAATTCAGTTAACTGCATGTATACATTATTTATACTGGGATTTATTCTCACCGGAGTATCCGGCTGTTGTCTTGTTTGTATGTGTGCATGACAACAGGTGGGACAGGATCGGGGTCAAGAAGATGATGAGAGAAGATGAGTTATGAAACGACCTCGAAATATTTTTTTTTTCATAAATCATAAATTCTAAATACTAAACTAAATAAAATAATTTAACAATTTAAATCTCAAGTGCACGAAATAAAATCCTAAATCATCGGCTAACCAAAAATTCCTAAATCGACATTTGAAAAGATCGGCTAACAATAAAAATAAAGCATAAAAATATCTCTAATAAAAATCATTAGCAAAATCTTTAAATCATGAATCTATCTAGCTAGTGCGGAAACATAAAGGCCCTCGGGTGTGTACTGCTGCACTCGATCGACTCAATCGTCACCACCTCAAAAAAAATCATCAAATCCTGCATGATACAAACCTAGTGAGTCTAAAGACTCAATACGTTCTAAACATAGATAACAAATAATACATATACATCCACATACATTTAAAAATCATATTTTTATTTAAGATATTCTTTTGAATATAAATAAACCAATAAAAATCATTTAAGTATAATTAAATCATAAATAGTAAAATCATTTTAAAATAACTTTAAGCATAAATAAATCATTTTAAAAATAGCTTTAATCATCATCATCATAAATCATATATCATAAAAATCATTTTTATCATAAGCTTTCAATCATATATCATTTTGGGTGAAGTTTGATCCTTGAAAGTGACTAGCTTTTATCATTTGGTCGACTGCAGTCTTAGCTCCACATGGTCCATGGGGGTGTGAACTAGGCTCCACCGTGGAAATACGATCGTTGGGGTTCCCTCGGGGGCCTTTTCCCAAACATGGGTTCCCTCTGGGGGCCTTTTCCCGTAAATAGGTTCCCTCTGGGGCCTTTTCCTCTCACGTTATCTCAACAAAATCATATATCATAAATCATATCTTTTGTCACAATCAATTCACATCCCTCAAAATATTTTTCCTTTTCTTTAAAAATTATAAAATACGACAGCTTTCCAAAAATAGCATTTTAAACAGTATAAATTGCACAACTTTAACATAAATCATAAAAATACATATTATCATAAAAATCATCATTTTTAAATCATATAATATCATTTAACATGCGTTATGATCCTTCGGGATGCTGCATAGCGTTAACGTATTTTCCTAAGTGTAAAAAGATCGTTTTGCCCCTGAACGTAAAAATTCTCGAATTTATCTTTTTCTCACTTTTACTGACATGAGATTATTCAAAATAATTATTTAAGCTTAAATAAATTTTCTCATATTTTTATTTGGCTTAAATCGATGACTTTTAAATTAATCTTTAATTAAGACATATTAACGCGTTTTAATCCCGAATTAAATCAAACCTTAATATAAAATTTCCAAATTAAAAACTTAGACTTATAATAATTATTTAAGCTCAAACCTAATTTTTCATAATTTAATAAAGGATAAAACTAGGTGTTTCAATTAATTCGATAATTAACGTTTTGTGCGGCGATTAAATCCCGGAAAATTCCGAAACTCATTATTTTGATCCCAAATTTTAAACATAACATTTTTAATATTTATTCTACCCTTAGGAACCATGAACCGCACCCCTGGACCCATGGTTCTATTTTTTGTTCTAAAATTCAAAATATTGACACCTAATCGAAACCACCGAGCCATCTCCCGATTTACTCGAGCCACGCCCGAGCCACCTTGAGCCAAATCCTAGCCAACCCACCTAGGGACCCTACTGACCAAGCCCAGTCCATAACCAGCCACTACGTCGCTCAAAACCTCCTGGACAGTAGACACAATTCTGCATGTGTGGTGCGTGTGACTCTTTATCAAATCTAGGACTCCTATCCCAACTAGGACTCCTCTAGCCACCTAGCCAACGATCACCTAGGACCCTCACCGACCCTGGACCACGCCCAGACCCTACCCATAACAGCCCAAGCCCTGGACCCAAGTAGCGAGCCATCTGAATTCAGCATCCAGCACCTGCGCGCTTGTGCTTCTTCACGGTTTCCAGCTTTTTCCTCCAGCCAGCAACGACCCAGCCGCACCAGCCCCTAACTGACCCTTACCCAACTTCCTTAGACCCTAAAGGACCTACCTAACTCGCCCAAGCCCCAGCAGCGTGTTAGAGTAGATGCCCTGCAAGCCAACTGTTGGCTAGAGATTTTATTGACTCAGTTGTAAAGAAAAATCTTTATTTAATATAATTCATTATTTTATGGTTTGTTATCTCTTTATCTGTATACCCATGTTATCAAACATAGATAAAGACCTTGATTATACTTTAATACAAATGAATCGTAATTCGATGTTGAAACTCGTTTGTAAACACTGTATAATCTAAATTCGTTCCTAGTCGATTCAGCCGCCTAAAACATGGATAAAGGTCGCTTATGCTTGAGACTAGCATCTGTGATGTTGTGTACTGCGTTTCTTGGTAAGGGCATAGAGATGTCCAAACATGCAGATGGGTAGTCATATGATGATTATACCGAATAACCCTCCCTCGAACTTTCCAAGTGGTTATCATTCATCGAGAGGATAAGTCTGTGGTTATGATTGTACACCATTAGTCCTTACGACCCGGGACAACACTGAGGCTCTATATGCGAGGGTTGTGCTTTGACTCGTTTACCGGCTCCATGAGAGTCATCAGGTGGCGAGGTTGGGTACAGTTACGACACATATAGGAGCCAGTGCATTGTAGTCGGGAATTCACCGCTGACCTACGGGTGTTGATATCCTATGTGACCTAATGTAATAATAGTGCATGGAATCTCTGGCCAGAGTATAAGTTGTACGTTGGAGAAGGAGTTCTCAAATAGTACACGCGATGCCACTATTATAGTTATCACATAGTTATCGAATTAATATGCAACCCTCGATGAACCAATGGTTGCTGATTCGACCGGGATATATGAGATGAAGGGACCGTACTGTACGTTAATCATAATCGACTGGTTCTTGCAGGCATATCAGTGATACCTAGGGGATCATGGGGCGATGCTACTAGACGCTCTTACCATGATCCGATGGGTGCAATCAGAAATGAGTTCTGACATTCTTGATCAAGGTGTTGATGAAAAGAATGGGGCTAACTGGGGTAAGCCCGAATAAAGGATTATGTCCTGAATCACAAAGAGTTGTGAACCCACGGCTAGCTGTATCCCTAAACCATTGAGGGTCACACAAGTACTGGATTATTTGTTCCCGTTGAGATAATAAATTCAAGAAGTTGAATTTAAATTATGATATAGTAAATTCAAAGAGTTGAATTTATGATAATTAAATTTTGAGAAAATAAATTCAAGGAATTGAATTTTATGAGATAGTAAATTCAAGAAGTTGAATTTATGAAATTTGGAGAAAATAAATTCAAGGAGTTGAATTTGTAAAGTTTAAGAATTTAATTTATTAAACTCAAAAGTTGAGTTTATTAAATATTAAATTAAATATAGTGGGAAGTATGTTTAATAAGCTTGTAGGAGTACAAGTCCAACATACTAAATAACTAAAGTTCTTAATGGACTTTGATTAATTAATTAAACCAGTTGGGCTAGTCCAATTAATTAATCAAGCCCATTAATGTTAATTATGATTATTAGGTCATGGAATTTTAAATAAATAAAAATTCTTGACCTAAAATCATAGCCTCCACAAAATTGAGTTGTGCCAATTTCAAGAATCACCAATTTTGGAAATGCAATAAGAATATTTCATTAACTTAATTAATCCAATTAATTAAGTAAAGGAATGATTATTATGGAAAAGGATTGATTAATTCTTAAAATTGATTGCATGTATTCGGTGGATTCTTTTCTTTTGATGATTTGAGAAATAAGGCATCCGATAATTTTTCCTTGCCTTTTGGACAATAACTTTCGGCTCCTCCATAATTCTTCTTTGTGCTCTGAAAATTGTGTTCTTTCTCAAATACAAAATCTTCTACACTTCCTAGTGCGAGTTAGAAGAGGAACATATATTTCGGTCGTGGACCTGATTAGTAGATCGAAGACCGTTCGTAGGGGATTCACGAAGAGCTATCTCCGCTAACCCCGGAATAGTTGGAGTCCAGTGATTTATTTACCAAAGGTATAAGAATTTTTAACGCCCTATGAATGTTTATGTATTTGTTAAAACCATACGAGTGTCCAAAATTATTTTGAATTTCAAAATAAAATAAAAATTTTAAACTTCCGCTGCGTTTTTGGGCACGTAGAAAACCGAGATCCAACAGTGGTATCAGAACCAAGGTTTTTTCTAAAACGTATGGTTTAATATTGAATAATTTGTTTCTAACCACACAAGAAAATTTTCAGAAAATAGTTGCACCATCAAAAATATTTTTCTTCAGAAAACAAAAAAAAAAAAAATTATTTTTCGGATCTGCCCGGAACTGTTCCGGGCAGATCCCGTGCACAGGGCTGCGCGCGCAGCGCCCTGCGCACAGCGCGCAGCGCTCGGCGGCGCAGTGCACGCGCGGCGCGGAGCGAACGCGCAGCGGCTACGCGCGCGCCGCGCGGAACGTCTGCGCAGCGCGGAGCGTCCGCGCGCACAGGGCTGCTGCCACTGCTTGAAACGTTCGGGCAGCGGGCGGCTGTCCGGGAGCGTCTCGAGAATAATGGGCTTGAATCGTTTGGGCCTATGGTGCGATTATCTGAATTTTCAAATTTTTGGGTAAAATTGAAATTTTGAAAAATTAGTTCAATTTTTACTTTGGAAAATTAATTTTTGGAAAATTAATAATTTACTTGTGAAATAAATATTTGGAATATGATTTTAATTATTTATGGTAAAAATGAGTTTTTACAAGAAATCAATTATTATTGAATTAATTGGAAATTAAATAAAGAAATTTATTTAATTTATTAAATTCTTTAATGATTGTGGTGGTTAGTGACAAATTATTAGATATATGTTTTTCAGTTAATTAAATTTTTTTAATTAATTGATGTTAATATTTGATATTAAATGCATGAAGGATGATCGAGAGCCTTGACCAATGTGTTAGGTGTATGTTAGGATATTTTACTGTTTTTATTCAATTTTATAATATTTGATATTATTAAAGTGGGCCTGGTTTATGGCCCATTCCCACCCCCATGAGATGTATCCCTTATGTGCCATGTCTATTCAAATGTAATAATAGTGGAAGATCAAGACTGGAAGATGGTGGGCCCGATGATCAAGATGAAGACATGTAAAATATTGGAAGCTTTTGTAATAAGTTGCATTTGCATCCCTGCATTCACTAGGTTTTGGACCTGGATCCATGTTTGGCTCACATGGATCTAATAGTGTTGGCGATCGATCATCCTTATTTATTGTTGAATGTCATATTATGATATATGCGATATATAGTAGTATGAATGTATGTATATTATTAAATAATATAGTTGCACGAATCCGGCAAACATACAAACATGGCACGCGATTTTTAAATTAAAATGATGAGACAATTTTAAAATTAAAATCCCTCATTTTGAATATGATTCAAAATTTATATCAAACCATAAAAGTAAAAATTAAAAGAGTTTAATTTTTTCTTGCCTTCCATCAACCGTGGTTGCATGTTGATCGCTACCCGCGGACAGCGTCTGGCTCATATTATTGGGGAGGCCTGGACGCCGGAAAGCTGTGACTTCCACTGGACATATGATGTGAATTGAGTGGAACTCCCATGATTTCGGCTCATATTATTGGGGGAACTCATGGCGACCGTCTACTACAATTCAATATTGATGGGTTGGTTTGACACGCGAAAATAAATGGCGTCATATTATTGGGTCCTTATTAAACGTGAGGCAAAACACGCGGAGGTTGCATAGGGATGCAATTGGATTCTACCTTTTAAAAATTATAATTGGCTGATATTATTCGGGATTATAATTGGCTAATTGGACTCTACGTGCCTACTAAGGAAATACGATTTCCCGTTTTCATCAGAGGGTGTGAAAATGTCAAAATAGTGGGAGGGAATTTATAAAATAAAAATCCATATTTTATATCTTAAAATTATTTTAAAATAATCATTAACAATTATCTGTTTTCCTTTTCAGTATATTTGTAATGACGTCACGCAATCCACTTTTAATCATTCTCGATCAAAACAAGTTGACTGGCCCTAACTATAATGACTGGTTTCGAAATTTAAAAATTGTTCTGAGCTCGGAAAGGATTCTGTATGTGCTTGATAAGAAGCCACCGAAGGAGGCAGCTTCGGACATCAGTGAGACTGAACTAGCTAAGCTTGAGAAATGGTGGGACCATGATCTCCAAGCTAAAAGCTATATGTTGGCTTCTATGTCGAATGAACTACAGAGGCGGTTTGAGGAGGCTGTGAATGCTGTTAGAGTAGGTGCCCGTCGAGCCAAGTGTTGGCCGAGTGTTCACAATGAAACTCTATGTATAAGCAATCTTTATTTTAGTAATATTTGATATTATTATTATGGCACATTTTTATCTGTATACCCATGCTAGTTGCATAGATAAAGCCCTTGAATATACAAATGGTAGAAAGAATATGAGATGCTCATATGATGAGAATCATGAAACTCATATTTGTAATACTGTATATTCTAAACGGTTCCTAGTCGATTTAGCCGCCACTAAAAAGGATATAGGCCGCTCGAGTTCGAGACTAGTATCTGCGATGTGACTACCATGTTTCATTGGTAGGGGACATTGTGATGTCCGAACATGCAGATAGGTGCTCCTTGTTGAGTGCACTGAACAACCCTCCATAAAAGGACTTTGCAAGTGGTTCTCACTTATCGAGTGGAAAAGTCCTAGTTTATGGTTGTACACCATTAGTCCTTATGACCCGGGACAACATTGAGACTCTATGTGCTAGAATTACACTTTGACTTGTTTACCGACTCTCATGGGATCATCAGGTGGCAAGGTTGGGTGTTCTGTCGAAACACATAGAAGTCGATGCATTGTAGTCGGGAATTCACCGCTTACCTTCGGGTATGGATATTGTAATGCCCGGTTACTCGTACAAATGATAATAATGCGTTTATGTCGTTTATTATGTAGTTATTTAGCTCATTAGATTTCATGTGATGATTGAAGTATCAATATTGAGATTGAACATGACTTTTATATTGCCCATGGTATATTGAGAATGAATATATGTCTAAATAGTTAGAGTAAGATGTGTAGGTGATGATAGTGTAATGGAAGTTGTGGGAAATGAGATGTAGATATGGTAGTTCGTACGGGTTTTAGTATAATGATTTGAATATTGATCCAAATTGTGTGAGGCCTTAACCATTAGAAAGCTAAGATATAATGCTACAACTTTCACGTTTTGGGTTTTGTCCAAATCATTGTGGAAGACAAGCCAAAAGTGCCTCGAATTGCGTCGTGTATACCGTCATTCCCTCACTGACACATGTTAGGAGAATGAGCATATCTTTTTACTCCGACCTCCAAATGACCTGAAACCAGTTGGAGATTCAAGCCAAGACATAGGGCTACAACTTCGTAGTTTATCATTTTTTCAGATTATGAACGGAAGATAAGTTTCCGGAGAGATCTTTGACGAAGTAGTGCGCAGAGGCAGAACAGGTGGCGCCCGAGCGGTAAGATTTTACCGCCCGAGCGCCCGTGCATTATCATTCCACAAATTTTACAGAACATGTGGTGCCCGAGCGGTAGAAAATGACCGCCCGAGCGCCAGTGCACGAAAATTTTACCTTTTGGACAGAACATTCCGCGCTCGAGCGGTAGAAAACTACCGCCCGAGCGCCGCCTAATATATAAGAAGATAAGCATCGAGTTTCTAAACCATTTCTTCAGTATTTTCCATTCCTTAACAGCAAAATCTCGAGAGAAAAATCTAGAAAACATCCTCCAAAGCTTCTTTCTTCATTCCTTTCAAAGTTTTGAAGTTAGATTTTAGTTCTCCATCACAAGAACTTCATAAGGGTGTAAGTTTTCTTCTCTTTTAGTTATGGTACATGTAGGTGACAATAAAGGATTGATTTTAATCTAGTTAATGCAATACTGACTGAATTATTGGTATATTTGACAGTATAGGAGCAAGAAACACCGTCTCAAACCAGTGTTCTTAAGCTTGGACAGTAAGTTGGCATGTTCTTGAAGTAATACATGAGTAATATTATGAATTTCAAATGCTTCTCATTTTCTATTGCTATATGTACATTGTTAGTATGTTTATTGATGAAAACATAGCACCATATTCCATTGTTATGTATTAAATATGTAAGGAACTCATGAATATTGAAGATGGGTGCTATGTCATGAACATTAACATGGACATGAAAGGAAAAGGACTGATTTTTACATGATATAGAGCTTGTTGACATCATGGGTGGTTTTAAGTCCACCAAAGCTATTGACCAATATATGTTCATGGGGCGTGGGGTTGCCAAAGGTTGCTCCCTGACGTCCAACACAGTAGTAGCTATATAATAAAGCAAGCACAGTAGTACAGGTCAACTAATGAGGCTCAAGTACAAAAATGAACATTGAATATATGCTACGGTATGACATGTTTTTAAGATTCATTGTTGTCACGACTTGATATGTATGTTCCTTCGATGCATATTGATACATATAAGTGCCAACTTATTGAGTTTTATAAACTCACGTAGCTCATGTGTTACAGGATCAGGTAGTGAAGAGACATAGGATGCCGGTTCGCCAATGGTTGCTTGTGACGTGCCCTACCTCGACAAGAACCGGGACTTCTTATTGTATAGCTTCCGCATATGTATTGTAGTAAATTTTATATGAGGGTTTGAAACAAGTTCCATGTTATGTATGATGATACAAAGTATGTTGGTATATGAGAATATGTTTATAAATGTGTATGAATAGTATTGCTTGAGTTTTGGTGTATACAAAATATAGGGACATCATGCCAAAATTTTTACAAACCATCAAAGTGATGCCTCTTGTTTGATTTGCTTCATAATATAGTTATATCATTCAAACCTTATTTTAATTATGGTAATTATGCTAAGTATAGAGTAAGGGTGTGACTTTTTTATGGTATCAGAGCCCACGGTTCTTAGACAGGAAAGACACTGCACTTCATCCACATGAAGAACTCGGCAAGTAAGTATCTTTGTATTCCATAGTTTATGCTAAGTTATGTGTTTCTACGTGACCTACATGTAGGTTAAGATAAGCGACGATGCCACCGAAACGTAAAGTACATGAAGGAGAGTCATCAAAGGGCAAGGCCCCAGCAGTCGAAGGTGAGGGCAGTGCGCCACGACCGATAGATGATTTCGCTCAATTACTCCAACAACAAGCAAAGGTCCATGGTGAACAAATACAGCAGCTACTGGAAATGCAACGGACTACTCAAGAACAGGCACAAGTACCAGCAATAGTACACCGACATGGGCCTGTTCAAACCGACGTGTATGATCGTTTTCGACGTCTAAATCCTCCGGAGTTCATGGGAAGCACTGATCCGACAGTAGCAGAGGAGTGGATTAAATCATTGGAGTCCATCTTCTCCTACCTTCATATGGATGATGCTGACCAAGTAACTTGTGCCATCTTTCTCTTAACAAAACATGCAAGAATAAGGTGGGAAAGTGCAAGAGTTGCATTACCGGTTGGACCATTGACATGGGGAACTTTCAAAACTATGTTTTACAACAAGTATTTCAGTAAAGATGTACGAGCCAAGAAAGCCAGTGACTTCCTGAATTTGAAGCAAGGGACCATGTCAATGGCGGACTACATACAACAATTTGAGGCCGGAGTCCAATATGTACCGTATATTGCACAAGATGACACAAGTAAGGGCGAACACTTCATGCGGGGACTTCGCTCTGAAATTAAAAGAGATGTAAGGATGTCGAAAGTTGCTACATACGGGGAGATAGTAGAAAGAGCACTTATGGCAGAACAAGATGAACATGACATTGACATAGACAGGCAACAACGAAGGCAACAGTAATTTCAAAAGAGCCAAGGAACAGGACATGGCAAAAAGACCGATAGCAAAGGTACTCGACCAGAGGAACCCCGTAGCAAGGGTCCCCCTCCACGTAAAGAACAGAACATGCCACCTTGTCCTAAATGTGGCAAACTCCATGGCGGGGAGTGTATGCAGGGTTCTAATGTCTGTTATCGTTGCAAGAAGCCAGGACATCTCGCCAAGAATTGTCCAGGAAGTTCTGAGAAAGTACAGGGACGCCTTTTCTCCATGACCAAAGAAGAAGTGTGTGACACCTCGACCCGTTTACAATAAAAATAGCAGCGGAATTTAAAATTTTCTTATAAAATGAAGGAAGGTTTCAAAATACAACACCATAAAATGTTTAAAAGTAAATAAATGATCATTCAAATGATATAACAAAATACAAAATATCATTCCTATGATCATGATCCAAAAATACTTGCAAAATAACATCTTCCTTCCAACTTCGTATGCATATGACTCCGGGCCACAATCAACGTCCTGGTCCGTCGTTCTTATCTGCATCACATGAAATAACTGAAATGAGTATAAAACTCAGCAAGTGGAACTCTTACATAGCAATGATACTTAGTATATTCTGTAAAACATGGCTTTGAAAACATAAAATACCATCAACTCTGAAACATGTATATCGTAGCAATAGCATAACAATGAGATGGTATTTCTCTTTACTATGGTGGATTGATATCAATAGTAACTATGTCTGTGGTGCTCGTATCCCATCGATATAAATCGACAACTCTGAGGGATATAAGCCTATGGTCGTTGATCAACTAATTGCATGCAATCTCTAACTATGTATCTATCAATCCATAAAACATTTAAACTCTTTCTTTGGGACATTTCATCAAACACTTTGATATTCTTTCTCTTTTGTATTCCCTTCTCAAAGTTGAGACATCAATTGCCTCCACAATATACAACAAAGGTATCAATACATAATAGTGAATCAAATGAAGGGAATAACACAATAAAACCTTTGAAACACAATACATATATAATAATCATGTGAGCACAAGGGATGAATTTCCACTTACAAACCGCAAGAACACCTTGAATCTATAATCTTGGTACAAAACCTACAACAATAAACCATGTATTGAACCATCAACAACTCAATAATCATAAACCCATGCCAAATAATCCATAAAACCAACATAAAAAACAAACCCATATCATCTCTCTTCCAAAACCAAGAAATAACAACACCAAAAGCTTATCTTAGCTTCCTAGCACCAAGAAGAACTTCGATCTTAACTCAAATCACCAACTAAAAGCTTGAATCGAAGATAGGAAGTGAAAGAAATAAGGAACCCTAGCCTTCCCAAGGAGAGAAATCCGAAAATGAGAGGTGAGAAATGAGAGAAATGGAGCAACACTTGTATATAAGCACTTAAAACTCCAAAACACGCTTTTTAAAAATCGCTGGCCGCTCGAGCGGACATCTTTTTCCGCCCGAGCGCAGAACTCTCGGCCAGAAATCCAAAAATTTTCGAAGTAGGCTCGCCCGGGCGGACATTTATTCCCGCTCGGGCGCGCACTCTGCGCACTGCCACTCCAAAGATCGCTTCTAAAATGCCTCTTCCCTTCATAATTTGGAAAAGTGATAAACTACAAAGTTGTAGCTCTATGTCTTATCTTGAATCTCTCAAAATTTCAGATCAATTGAACATTTGAGTAAAAAGTTATGCCCATTCTCCCAACATGTGTCACTGGAGGAACGTCGAAACACACGAAACACTTCGGGGCACTTTTGGCTTACCTTCCACAATGATTTGAACAAAACTCAAACTAAGAAAATTACACCTCTATGTCTTATCTTTCTAATGGAAAAGGCCTCACCTCATTTGGATCAATATACAATTTATCATGAATTTAATCATAACGCCGCTACAAAAGCACTACACATCATCTATAACCAACCATACTATAAGTCATAAATCGAAACTCTTAACATCCAAACTATACCTAAACTTGACCAAGTAGTCAATAAACTTATGAAAACTTAAACCGTACCGCACACCAGGCTTGGCTATTACAATCTCCTCTCCTTAGAGGAATTTCGTCCTCGAAATTGACGTCACTGCACGAACAACTCAGGATACTTCTCTCTCATCTCATCCTCCGGTTCCCACGTAGCCTCTTCAATCAAATGATTCCTCCAAAGGACTTTAACGATGCCGATATCTTTGTTCCTCAAAACTTTAACTTTACGGTCCAGTATCTGAACCGGAATCTCTTGGTACGTCAAATTCGGCGTCAAGTCCAATGGCTCGTGGCGAAGAACATGGGAAGGATTCGCAATATACTTCCTGAGCATCGATACATGAAAAACATTGTGAACTCTGTCAAGATCTGGCGGTAGGGCTAATCTGTAGGCTCGATCTCCAACTCTATCCAAGATTTCAAATGGGCCAATGAATCTCAGACTCAACTTACCTTTCTTGCCAAATCGCATCACACCCTTGAGAGGTGCTATCTTCAAAAACACGTGATCGCCAACCTCAAACTGCAAAGGTCTACGACGTACATCCGCATAGCTCTTCTGTCTCGACTGCGCTGTCTTCATCCTCTCTCTAATAACAGCAACTACATCAGCAGTCTGTTGGACCAACTCTGGACCCAACATCTTCCTCTCACCAATCTCATCCCAATACAAGGGAGATCTACACTTCCTGCCATAAAGTGCTTCGTACGGTGCCATCCCAATCGTCGCCTGGTAACTGTTATTGTACGTGAACTCCACAAGAGGCAATTTAGAATCCCAGCTACCAGAATAATCAATAGTGCAAGCTCTGAGCATATCCTCTAGAATCTGAATAACTCTCTCTGATTGACCGTCGCTCTGAGGGTGATATGATGTATTGAAAGCTAACCGTGAACCCATAGCTCTGTGCAAACTCTTCCAAACTCTGAGGTAAATCTAGGGTCACGATCAGACACAATCGACACAGGGACACCGTGAAGTCTAACAATCTCTGCTATATAATCCTCGGCATACTGTTTCATGGAATACGTCGTCTTGATTGGGAGAAAATGCGCTGACTTGGTCAATCGATCCACAATAACCCAAATAGAATTAAAACCCTTCTGCGTCCTTGGAAGACCAGTCATGAAATCCATCGTAATATGCTCCCATTTCCACTGAGGAATCGGCAATGATAGCAATGTCCCAGCAGGTCTCTGGTGCTCAATCTTCACCTGCTGACAAGTTAGGCACTGAGAAATAAACATGGCAATATCTTTCTTCATACCTGGCCACCAGTAGAGTCTACGAAGATCCTGATACATCTTGGTGCTGCCTAGATGTATCGAATATGGTGCGGTATGTGCCTCTGTCAAGACGTCTCGCCGAATATCATCACCAGCGGGAACAAAAATACGGCCTCTGAAAGTCACCAAACCATCTCCATTCACCCCAAACTCTGAGTTACCTTTCTCCTCTGCTCTAGCTCTCATCTCTGTCAACTGAACATCAACAGTCTGCTCTCTACGGATCCTATCCGTCAATGTAGCCCGAATGACCAACGCTGAAAGGCGAGCAATGGTTTCAGGGACTACCAAAGAAATCTCCTCTCGCTGCAAGTCTAACAACAATGGCTGCTGAATCATCGAACTCAAAGAAGAACTCGATTTACGGCTCAAAGCATCAGCGACTACATTCGCCTTCCCCGGGTGATAACTGATCGTCACATCATAGTCTTTGACATGCTCTAACCACCTCCTCTGTCGCATGTTGAGCTCTTTCTGGGAAAACAGATACTTCAAGCTCTTGTGGTCCGTGAAAATTTCACACTTTTCGCCATATAAGTAATGTCTCCAAATCTTCAAGGCGAAAACCACAGCTGCTAGCTCCAAATCATGCGTCGGATAATTCTTCTCATAGTCTTTCAACTGGCGAGAAGCATAAGCAATGACCTTACCACGCTGCATCAACACTGCACCAAGACCCTTCTTCGATGCATCGGTGTACACAACAAAATCCTCTGAACCACTAGGCAATGAAAGAACAGGAGCTGTCGTCAACTTGTCCTTCAACTCTTGAAATGCACTCTGGCAATCATTGGACCACTCGAACTTCAGAGTCTTCCTCGTCAGATTGGTTAACGGCAGGGCAATCTTAGAAAAATCTGAGATTAAACGACGATAATAACCTGCCAACCCAAGAAAACTGCGTACCTCTGAAGACAGTGGTAGGAATAGGCCACTTCTGAATCGCCTCAATCTTTGCTGGATCAACAGCTATGCCATCCTTCGAAACAACATGGCCTAGAAAAGAAATCTGCTCCAACCAAAACTCACACTTCTTCAACTTAGCATACAACCTCTTCTCTCTCAACAACTGAAGAACAACTCTGAGATGCTCTGCATGAAGCTCTCTGGTCTTGGAATAGATCAAGATGTCGTCGATGAAGACAATGACGAAGCTATTCAAATACGGCTTGAACACACGGTTCATCAGATCCATGAAAACTGAAGGAGCATTGGTCAGACCAAAAGACATCACAAGAAACTCATAGTGATCATACCTGGTCCGGAACGCTGTCTTAGGGATATCAGATTCCCTAACCTTCAACTGATAATAGCCAGACCGAAGATCAATCTTCGAAAATACAGTAGCACCCTGAAGTTGGTCAAACAAATCATCTATCCGTGGCAACGGATACTTGTTCTTGATAGTCATTTTGTTGAGCTCCCTATAGTCGATACACAGCCGCAACGACCCATCTTTCTTCTTGACAAAAAGAACCGGAGCTCCCCAAGGCGAATAACTCGGTCGAATAAAACCCTTGTCTAAAAGATCCTGCAACTGCGTCTTCAACTCCTTCATCTCGGTAGGAGCCATCCTATACAGAGCCTTAGAAATAGGAACCGTACCTGGAGCTAGATCGATCACAAACTCAACATCCCTGTCCGGCGGCAAACCAGGCACATCATCCTCAAACACATCAGCAAACTCCCTCACCACATCGATATCATCTATATTCAACTTAATCATTCTATCCACATCCACAATCGAAGCCAGAAACACATCACAACCTCTACACAACAACTTCTCAGCCTCAAGACAAGAAATAAAAGGAAGGACCAGCGAAGTACCTGCACTGGCGAGCATATCTTCCCTATTGCCATCATCTGCAAAAGTCACTGTCTTAGCAACACAATCAATCACTGCACGATAGGTTGATAGCCAATCCATGCCAAGAATAACATCAAATGCAACCATCGGGATGACAATCAAATCAGCAAAAACCATACGCCCATCAATTTGAACAGAGCACGCATACACAATCGATGTCGGGCACAACACATCTCCCGAAGGCAAAACAACATTGAACTGGAGGGAAAGAACAGAAGGAACTATACCCAAAGATCTCAAAAAAATTTAGACATAAAAGAATGAGTAGCACCAGTATCAATCAATGTCGTAGCTACTCTGCCTGAAATTAAAATAGTAATAGAGATCACAGAAGAATCATGGTTTATACCTTCCTTGGTCATCGTAAAGATGCGACCCTGCACCTTATCCTTGCTCACTCCCCTTGGACAATCTTTAGCAATGTGGCCAGCCGTGCCACAACGATAACACATATGAGTGCCAAATCTGCACTCTCCTCGATGATGTTTGCTGCATTTAGGACACAGCGGCTTCTCAAGATCAACTGGAACTAGCGGTGGTCTAGGACTCGATTCCATCTTGCCCTTCCCTTTGAAACGATCCTTGCCTCTTTGATTCGAGCCCTGGCCTCTCTGAGCAACAGCTTGATGCCTCTCCTGCCTCTTTCTGGCGATATCCTTCTCGTCTTGTTCGGCCAACAACGCCTTAGACACAATCTCTTTGAAAGTCACAGCCTTGGACATGTTGATATCTCTCCTGATCTCAGCTCTAAGGCCTCGAATGGAATGAGCACCTTTATCTTTGTCATTTGAAGCAATATACGGAGCAAATAAACAACCCTCCTCGAACTTGAGAATGTACTCATCAACGTTCATGCCTCCCTGTCGAAGCTCCAGAAACTCAGTCACCTTCCTAGCTCGAAGTGCGTCGGGAAAGTACTTGTCATAGAACAGGTCTGTGAACTCTTGCCACTTCAAAGCTGAAACATCGACACCAACCTTAGTGGCATTCCACCAGATACGTGCAGCCTTTATCAACATGAATACTGCACCTGATCCTGTCTTTATCCTCATACTGAAGATGGTCGAAGATTGCTTCAAGCGCCTTGACCCACTCGACAGCCACTAACGGATCAGTGCTACCTGCGAATTCTGGTGGATCCATTCTCTTAAAAGCAGAAAAGACGGCATCAGTGCCAACTGCCTGAGCTACTTGGCCTCTCACTTGGCCTCTACCCTGTCCTGTTCCTTGCAATCGAAGCAGCTGCTGAATCTGCTCGCTATGGACTTTGGCCTGCTCTTTAAGCAACTTGCCGAACTCGTCGACAACTCTCGAGGAAGAACTATCCTCACCCTCTGACGCCTTACGCTTAGGAGGCATACTCTACAATGTGCTCGCAAAAGACATATCAATAAATAACAATGAATAGATGCAAACCAAAACATACCCGGACAGTTGAAAGTAGACGAAGTCATATGCATTGGTCCGAAGAACGGTGCTCTGATACCACTAAATGTGACACCTCGACCCGTTTACAATAAAAATAGCAGCGGAATTTAAAATTTTCTTATAAAATGAAGGAAGGTTTCAAAATACAACACCATAAAATGTTTAAAAGTAAATAAACGATCATTCAAATGATATAACAAAATACAAAATATCATTCCTACGATCATGATCCAAAAATACTTGCAAAATAACATCTTCCTTCCAACTTCGTATGCATATGACTCCGGGCCACAATCAACGTCCTGGTCCGTCGTTCTTATCTGCATCACATGAAATAACTTAAATGAGTATAAAACTCAGCAAGTGGAACTTTTACATAGCAATGATACATAGTATATTCTGTAAAACATGGCTTTGAAAACATAAAATACCATCAACTCTGAAACATGTATATCGTAGCAATAGCATAACAATGAGATGGTATTTCTCTTTACTATGGTGGATTGATATCAATAGTAACTATGTCTGTGGTGCTCGTATCCCATCGATATAAATCGACAACTCTGAGGGATATAAGCCTATGGTCGTTGATCAACTAATTGCAGCAATCTCTGACTATGTATCTATCAATCCATAAAACATTTAAACTCTTTCTTTGGGACATTTCATCAAACACTTTGATATTCTTTCTCTTTTGTATTCCCTTCTCAAAGTTGAGACATCAATTGCCTCCACAATATACAACAAAGGTATCAATACATAATAGTGAATCAAATGAAGGGAATAACACAATAAAACCTTTGAAACACAATACATATATAATCATGCGAGCACAAGGGATGAATTTCCACTTACAAACCGCAAGAACACCTTGAATCTATAATCTTGGTACAAAACCTACAACAATAAACCATGTATTAAACCATCAACAACTCAATAATCATATAAACCCTTGCCAAATAATCCATAAAACCAACATAAACAACAAACCCATATCATCTCTCTTCCAAAACCAAGAAATAACAACACCAAAAGCTTACCTTAGTTTCCTAGCACCAAGAAGAACTTCGATCTTAACTCAAATCACCAACTAAAAGCTTGAATCGAAGATAGGAAGTGAAAAAAATAAGGAACCCTAGCCTTCCCAAGGAGAGAAATCCGAAAATGAGAGGTGAGAAATGAGAGAAATGGAGCAACACTTGTATATAAGAACTTAAAACTCCAAAACACGCTTTTTAAAAATCGCTGGCCGCTCGGGCGGACATCTTTTTCCACCCGAGCGCAGAACTCTCGGCCAGAAATCCAAAAATTTTCGAAGTAGGCTCGCCCGAGCGGACATTTATTCCCGCTCGGGTGCGCACTCTGCGCACTGCCACTCCAAAGATTGCTTCTGAAACGCCTTTTTCCTTCATAATTTGGAAAAGTGGTAAACTAAAAAGTTGTAGCTCTATGTCTTATCTTGAATCCCTCAAAATAACAGATCAATTGGACGTCTGAGTAAAAATTTATGCCCATTCTCCCAACATGTATCACTGGAGGAACGTCGAAACACACGAAACACTTCGGGGCACTTTTGGCTTACCTTCCACAATGATTTGAACAAAACTCAAACTAAGAAAGTTACACCTCTATGTCTTATCTTTCTAATGGAAAAGGCCTCACCTCATTTGGATCAATATACAATTTATCATGAATTTAATCGTAACGCCGCTACAAAAGCACTACACATCATCTATAACCAACCATACTATAAGTCATAAATCGAAACTCTTAACATCCAAACTATACCTAAACTTGACCAAGTAGTCAATAAACTTATGAAAACTTAAACCGTACCGCACACCAGGCTTGGCTATTACAAAGTGGATGCGGATACATCGATGATC
The DNA here is from genome assembly GCF_025594145.1 of Primulina tabacum. Taxonomy (NCBI): domain Eukaryota; kingdom Viridiplantae; phylum Streptophyta; class Magnoliopsida; order Lamiales; family Gesneriaceae; genus Primulina; species Primulina tabacum. Next base: position 12,985,482 of record NC_134556.1, on the reverse strand, counting down.
ACCGGTATGTTCTTGATTTCTGGTATTACTGCTATTGTTTTACTAGATTCAGGAGCCACGCATTCTTTTATTTCGGAATCGTTTGTAAAGAGACTGGGCATTACACCAAGTACAACAGAGACACAACTCGCCATAGCCTTACCTTCCGGGCAAGAATTACAGACAAATCAGATTGTGCGAGGATGTCCAATATATGCCCAAGGCCATCAGATGTATGCTGAATTGATTGTTTTGAAAATGACCGATTTTGATGTGATATTGGGAATGGATTGGCTCTCGAAGTACAGAGTTACTATTGACTGTGGCATAAAGATGATCAAGTTTGCACCAGTAGGAGCTGAACCATTCACCGTAGCAAGTGCATGTATATCCTTACCTCTTCGGATAATCTCTTGTATGAAGGCTTGTAAATTACTACAGAAGGGGTGTCAAGGATATTTGGCATCTGTGTTAACTAGTGATCCACCTGTTCGTGAATTAAAAGATACAGATGTTGTTTGTGAATTTCCAGAAGTATTTCCTGATGATGTAACAGGCTTACCCCCAGATAGAGAGATCGAATTTGTAATTGATGTTGTGGCAGGAACTCATCCGATCTCAAAAGCTCCTTATCGATTAGCTCCTACAGAAATGAATGAATTGAAAGAACAGTTACAGGAGTTGCTTGATAAAGGGTTTATTAGACCGAGCTTTTCACCGTGGGGTGCACCTGTTTTGTTTGTGAAAAAGAAAGACGGTACTCTTCGTCTATGCATTGATTATCGGTAGTTGAACAAAGTGACAATCAAAAATAAGTATCCACTCCCTAGAATTGATGATTTGTTTGATCAACTACAAGGAGCCGCTATCTTTTCGAAAATTGATCTACGATCAGGCTATCATCAATTAAAAGTGAAGTCAGATGATATTTCAAAGACTGCCTTCAGAACCAGGTACGGGCATTATGAATTTCTTGTAATGCCATTTGGACTAACGAATGCACCAGCTGCATTTATGGATCTAATGAATAGAATTTTCAAGCCATTCCTAGACAGGTTTGTGATTGTGTTTATAGATGATATTCTCATCTACTCACGAACTGTAGAGGAGCATAGAGAACATTTGCAATTAGTTTTGCAGACTTTGAAGGATAAACATTTATATGCAAAATGGAAGAAATGTGAATTTTGGCTTGAAAAAGTATCATTCTTGGGTCATATCATTTCAAAAGAAGGCATATCAGTGGATCCAAGTAAGATTGAAGCTGTTAATAACTGGCTACGACCTACCACTGTTACCGAGGTACGTAGTTTTCTTGGGCTAGCTGGTTATTACCGTCGGTTTATAGTGGGATTTTCTAAGATAGCATTGCCTTTGACTGCTTTAACTCGAAAGAATGTGAAATTTGTATGGAACGAAGCATGTGATCGCAGTTTCCAAGAGTTAAAGGTAAAATTGACTTCAGCACCGGTCCTTGCTATTCCAGAAGGATCAGGAGATTTTATAGTGTACAGTGATGCTTCGAAACAAGGTTTAGGAGCAGTCTTGATGCAACACGGGAAGGTGATCGCTTATGCCTCTAGGCAATTGAAATAATATGAAAAGAACTATCCAACACATGATTTAGAACTGGCAGCAGTGGTATTTGCATTGAAAATATGGCGCCATTATTTGTATGGCGAACGATGTGAAATTTATACGGACCACAAGAGTTTGAAATATTTATTCACGCAAGAAGAACTGAATATGAGACAACGACGTTGGTTGGAATTGGTGAAGGATTACGATTGTGTTATTAATTATCATCCAGGCAAAGCCAATGTTGTTGCAGATGCGTTAAGTCGAAAGTCCAGTTCTATTGTTGCAATGCAAGTACAAGAACAAATTTTATGGGATTTGCAGAATTTGAAGATTAATGTTATGCCAAAGGGCACTGCAATCCAATTACCATCTCTCATGATTCGACCAACACTTGCAGACAGGATCAAGGCCGAACAAAATACAGATACTGAATTCCTGCAATTGAGACAGCGAGATGAGGATAAAGGACATTCGAACTTTGAATTGAATGGGAAAGGAATATGGACATATCGGGGTAGATTGTGTGTGCCAAAACAAGGAACGATCAGGAACGACATTCTTATTGATGCTCATGCTACTACTCCCTATTCGATCCATCCAGGAGGCACTAAAATGTACAAGGATTTGAAACCATTATTTTGGTGGCCAGGTATGAAAAAGGACATTGCTCAATTTGTTGCACAATGTCTAACTTGTCAACAGGTCAAGACTGAACATCAAAGACCAGCAGGACTCCTGAAACCACTACCCATTCCTGAATGGAAATGGGAACACATCACGATGGATTTCATTCTTGGTTTGCCAAGAACTCAAAGAGGGTTCAATGCTATATGGGTTATTGTGGATCGACTTACAAAATCAGCTCACTTTCTTCCGGTGAAGACCACATACACGATGAATCAATATGCTGAAGAATACATCAAAGAGATAGTGAGGCTTCATGGCATCCCAGTGTCCATTGTATCAGATAGAGATCCCAAATTTACATCTGCATTTTGGAAAAGCTTGCATCATGCTATGGGAACTCGATTGTCATTCAGCACAGTATTCCACCCTCAAACTGATGGACAATCAGAAAGAGTGAATCAGATCTTAGAAGATATGTTGAGGGCATGTACTATTGACTTCCCAGGTAGTTGGGACAGTAAACTGCCGTTGTCTGAGTTTACATATAACAATAGCTATCAGTCAAGCATTGGAATGGCACCATATACTGCATTATATGGTAGAAAATGTCGATCTCCAGTACATTGGGATGAAATAGGAGAAAGAAAATTATTAGGCCCTGAATTGGTACAACAGACAGCTGAATTGGTAACCAAGATCAGAGAAAGAATGCACACTGCCCAGAGTCGACAGAAAAGCTATGCTGATGTGCGACGTCGTCGATTGGAATTTCAGGTTGGTGACCATGTATTTGTAAAGATATCACCATTGAAGGGCATTTTGCGTTTTGGTAAGAAGGGAAAATTGAGTCCAAGATATATCGGTCCATTTGAAATCTTGGAAAGAATAGGAGACAGAGCCTACCGAGTTGCTTTACCTCCGAACTTGTCTAATGTGCACAATGTTTTTCACGTTTCTTTGCTACGAAAGTATTTGGCCAATCCTTCTCACGTTCTTCATTATGAACCATTGGAGCTTGCATCGAATCTCTCATATGAAGAATGACCGGTCCAAATCCTCGATAGGAAATCAAAAGTGTTACGAGGCAAGGAAATACCCTTGGTGAAATTATTATGGTGCAATCATGCTATTGAAGAAGCAACTTGGGAGCGAGAAGACGAGATCCAACAGAGATATCCTGAACTATATGGTACGTCAAATTTCGAGGACGAAATTCTTTGAAGGAAGGGAGAATTGTAATGCCCGGTTACTCGTACAAATGATAATAATGCGTTTATGTCGTTTATTATGTAGTTATTTAGCTCATTAGATTTCATGTGATGATTGAAGTATCAATATTGAGATTGAACATGACTTTTATATTGCCCATGGTATATTGAGAATGAATATATGTCTAAATAGTTAGAGTAAGATGTGTAGGTGATGATAGTGTAATGGAAGTTGTGGGAAATGAGATGTAGATATGGTAGTTCGTACGGGTTTTAGTATAATGATTTGAATATTGATCCAAATTGTGTGAGGCCTTAACCATTAGAAAGCTAAGATATAATGCTACAACTTTCACGTTTTGTGTTTTGTCCAAATCATTGTGGAAGACAAGCCAAAAGTGCCTCGAAGTGCGTCGTGTATACCGTCATTCCCTCACTGACACATGTTAGGAGAATGGGCATATGTTTTTACTCCAACCTCCAAATGACCTGAAATTAGTTGGAGATTCAAGCCAAGACATAGGGCTACAACTTCGTAGTTTATCATTTTTTCAGATTATGAACGGAAGATAAGTTTCCGGAGAGATCTTTGACGAAGTAGTGCGCAGAGGCAGAACAGGTGGCGCCCGAGCGGTAAGATTTTACCGCCCGAGCGCCCGTGCATTATCATTCCACAAATTTTACAGAAAATGTGGCGCCCGAGCGGTAGAAAATGACCGCCCGAGCGCCAGTGCACAAAAATTTTACCTTTTGGACAGAACATTCCGCGCTCGAGCGGTAGAAAACTACCGCCCGAGCGCCGCCTAATATATAAGAAGATAAGCATCGAGTTTCTAAACCATTTCTTCAGTATTTTCCATTCCTTAACAGCAAAATCTCGAGAGAAAAATCTAGAAAACATCCTCCAAAGCTTCTTTCTTCATTCCTTTCAAAGTTTTGAAGTTAGATTTTAGTTCTCCATCACAAGAACTTCATAAGGGTGTAAGTTTTCTTCTCTTTTAGTTATGGTACATGTAGGTGACAATAAAGGAATGATTTTAATCTAGTTAATGCAATAGTGACTGAATTATTGGTATATTTGACAGTATAGGAGCAAGAAACACCGTCTCAAACCAGTGTTCTTAAGCTTGGACAGTAAGTTGGCATGTTCTTGAAGTAATACATGAGTAATATTATGAATTTCAAATGCTTCTCATTTTCTATTGCTATATGTACATTGTTAGTATGTTTATTGATGAAAACATAGCACCATATTCCATTGTTATGTATTAAATATTTAAGGAACTCATGAATATTGAAGATGGGTGCTATGTCATGAACATGAACATGGACATGAAAGGAAAAGGACTGATTTTTACATGATATAGAGCTTGTTGACATCATGGGTGGTTTTAAGTCCACCAAAGCTATTTGCCAATATATGTTCATGGGGCGTGGGGTTGCCAAAGGTTGCTCCCTGACGTTCAACACAGTAGTAGCTATATAATAAAGCAAGCACAGTAGTACAGGTCAACTAATGAGGCTCAAGTACAAAAATGAACATTGAATATATGCTACGGTATGACATGTTTTTAAGATTCATTGTTGTCACGACTTGATATGTATGTTCCTTCGATGCGTATGGATACATATAAGTGCCAACTTATTGAGTTTTATGAACTCACGTAGCTCATGTGTTACAGGATCAGGTAGTGGAGACATAGGATGCCGGTTCGCCAATGGATGCTTGTGACGTGCCCTACCTCGACAAGAACCGGGACTTCTTATTGTATAGCTTCCGCATATGTATTGTAGTAAATTTTATATAAGGGTTTGAAACAAGTTCCATGTTATGTATGATGATACAAAGTATGTTGGTATATGAGAATATGTTTATAAATGTGTATGAATAGTATTGCTTCAGTTTTGGTGTATACAAAATATAGGGACATCATGCCAAAATTTTTATAAACCATCAAAGTGATGCCTCTTGTTTGATTTGCTTCATAATATAGTTATATCATTCAAACCTTATTTTAATTATGGTAATTATGCTAAGTATAGAGTAAGGGTGTGACAGATATCCTATGTGTTATCATGTGTATGTAGGTTGAAATCTCTGGCCAGAGTATGGTGGTAATTATGAAAGGGGTTTCATAGATTACACCATCGATACAACTACGACATGACACATAGTATCAATTCATTGACAACTCTCGATAAACCAATGGTTGTCGAATCGGCCGGGATATATGAGTTGAAGGGACCGTACTGTACGCTAACCATAATTGAATGGTTCTTGCAGGCACTATCATTTGATACCTAGGGAATCATATAAGCGATGCTGCTAGGCGTTTAACATGATTGGTTGGGTACTATCAGACTTGAGTTCTGACGTTCTTGTTATCAAGGAGTTGATAAATAAGAATGGAGCAATTGGGGTATGCTCATATAAGGACATGTTTAGTACGAATCACATGGAGATGTGAACCCACGGCTAGTTGTATCAATGAACCATTGAGGGCCACACAAGTACTAGCTTTCTAGATCCCGTTGAGAAGTAAAAATAGTTCAATGTGTTGAACGGCTTATAAAGAAGTTTATAAGCGTAAGGAAAATTAGAAGTATGACTTCTATAAAGGAGAAAATAGTTCAATGTGTTGAACGGCTTATAAATGAGTTTATAAGCGTAAAAAAAAATAGAAGTATGACTTCTATGAGAGAAATGTAAATTTTAATTTATGGAAGGTGTTCCTAAATTAAAAGTTGGCCAAGTGAATAATGTATTTGAAAATTGTGATTTTCATAAACATTATTATGGACTAAATTAAATTAATTCAAGTGTTGAATTAATTAAACACTAGTGGACCTAGTAGAGTCCAAATAATTAAATTAATTCAAGTGTTGAATTAATTAAATTATATTGAGTCTTGTAGAGCTCAAGTTAAATTAATTATTTAACGAGTGGGACTTGGGTAAATTCAAGTAATGTTTAATTAGTCTCAAATATGTTTGAGATAATTAAATTTAGTCCATGGTTTTTTAATTTGTTAAAAACCATATAATATTCATGCATGGGAGGCGAAAGGTTGGGAGACTATTTTTTTGAGTTTTCAAGGCATGGCATGCAAAAAAAGTGATTTCTACTTTTTCCACTACCGAGACAAGTCTCCCCTCCCCTCATTTAGCATACACTATGGCCGAATTCTTCACTCCCTTTTCTCTCCAAGTTTTTCTCTCATTTTCTTCTTCAAGTGTTGAGGAATGAATAATTCTTCTCTTTGAAAAATCTTCATATTTTTCTAGTGCAAAATATGAAGGGATCTACCTAGTTGGTGGTGGGCCTAATTTTGAAGAAAGTAGTCCAAGAAGAGCTTGTAGATTTCTTCATGCCATTCAAGAGCTTTGTTGTTTAACAACAAAGTTGGAGCCATACATCAATCCTTGTGATTGATAGGTATTTCTCTCAAACACCCTATGTATGACACATATGTGTTTGTTTTGTATTTGCTACAAAAGAATATGAGGTGGCCGAAAATTTCCCTAAAAATTCGATTTTCAAACTTCCGTTGCGCTTCCGGTCACCGTAACCGATCCCCTTTCAAGTGGTATCCGAGCTATGGTTTCGATTTTGTGTAGCAAATACAAGATATTATATTGAGAATGATTTCTAACCGCATGAGATGAAAGTTTGCAACAAATATCAAGGCTTTCGTGGGGACATTTCGGGCAGCATGTTTCTGCCCGTGTCGGGCAGCTCGGGCTGCCCGAACAGCCCCTATTTTTAATAAAAAAAAAATTTTTTTTGTTGCCGGAATCCGGCGACGGCGATGACGGCTAGGGTTTCCAAAAGTGTTTTGAAATATCAAAGTGTCATGGGCCTTGAGTTGTTGGGCCATTAGATGGCTAAAATGTTTGTGAATTTTAAATGAGCCAAAATGTTTTTGGTGAAAATAAGTTTTTGGGCCCTTAAGTTTAAAATTACAAAAGTTGCAAATTTTTCTCATAAAATAAATAATTGAAGTTGGACTTTAATTATTTATAGTAAATTGTGATTTATAAGAAATTCGGTTATAAATAAATTAATTGGAAAGTAGACAAAGGTGTTTGTATACTTTGTTAATTTAGTTTATAATCGTGGCGGTTAGTGATTGGTTCAAGATATATAATATTGGATCAATTAATTATTGTGATAATTAATTGATGGTGTATGATATGTGATATTATGCATGAAGGATGATCAAAAGCCCAAGCCCAATTTGCTAGGTGTATGCTAGGATATTTTGTGTTGAATGATTGTAATAATTATCAATTTATAAAGTGGGCTTAGTTTATGGCCCGTTCCCACCCCATGAGATGTATCCCTATTTGCCATGGATATTTATTTGTAAATATTAGTATAGTGGATGATCAAGATTGGAAGATGGTGGCCATGATGATTATGAAGATCGAAGACATGTAAATATTGGAAGCTTATGTAATAGTTGCATTTGCATCCCGTGCATTTCCCTAAGATTGGAACTAGGCCCGTGTTTAGCTCACACGGTCCGTCAGTATTGGGGCGATTGATCATCCTTGTTTGTTTACTGTTTATAATATATGCATGATATGTTATAAATAATGAGTATGTGCGTTATTATTATGATAATAACAAAGTTGCATGAATCCGGCAAACATACGATCAAACATGGCGAGCTTTTAAAATAAAATTAATGATGAGACCTTTCGAAATTAAAAACCCTCATTTTGAATAAGATTCAAAATTAATATCAAGCCTGAAAAGGGGAATTATAAATTTTTTTATAATTTCCTTGTCTTCCATCGACAATGGGTGCATGATGAACGCTACCCGTACTCGGGGCTCGGCTCATATTATTGGGGGAGCTCTGGGTGCCGGAAAGCTGTGACATCCATTGACATGGTGATGTGAACTACGTGGAACTCCCATGATTTCGGCTCATATTATTGGGGGAACTCATGGCGACCGTCCATTAAGGTTCAACA